>NW_010191764.1:0-497 GCF_000695765.1 Mesitornis unicolor | reverse complement strand
GGGCCTTTTCCAAGAAAAACAAGATGAAAAAAGCATGGAGTTTATGGCAATTAAGGAAAGCTTCAGCCTAGAAAGGAAAATGGAGGATACAGAACCCAGCAGCTCCCAGTCTTCTCTGGTCTTGGATGAGCGAAAGTTAGCAGAAGATCTCTCACCTACTCAAATAGATATCGGTCAGTTCGGTTCTTTAAAAGAAGACACAAAAATGTCAATTTCTGAAGGCACTGTTTCTGACAAGTCTGCAACTCCAGTAGATGAGGTTGTAGCAGAAGACACCTATTCCCATATAGAAGGAGTGGCTTCTGTCTCTACAGCATCTGTTGCTACTAGTTCTTTTCCAGAACCAACTACTGATGATGTATCTCCTTCTTTGCATGCTGAGGTTGGATCCCCCCACTCTACTGAAGTTGATGATTCCCTTTCAGTGTCAATTGTACAAACACCAACAATGTTTCAGGAAACAGACATGTCTCCATCTAAGGAAGAGTGCCCAAGGC
>NW_010191763.1:0-2104 GCF_000695765.1 Mesitornis unicolor | reverse complement strand
GCTGGTTTTCCTACTAAAGACCAAGGCAAAGGTCTTTACAAGGAGATGAGATGGTTATTTAAGAGCATCCAAAAAGTTCCTGATTACTGTAGATGGGTGTATCGAAAGCAGTTTAGAAGATTAAGCATTTAGTTAAATGAAGTAGTCTTTATTCATGCAATCTTTGCTTAATCCCAGCATAGACAGTAGTTTTATAGGGTTTTCATGGAGTTGAATCTAAATTCAAGCAAATGGCTGGTTTACGTTGACTCAGTAGGTGATTAGGGATCACACAAATCCTTGATTTCCATATTTTCTTTGCATACTGAAGAGTATCAAATAGTGGTGCTGCTTTTGGGGGGAGGGGAGAGGGAGGAATTTTTACAGTCATTTAAAAGTAGCAGCCCAGACTAAGCAGATATTAAGATATGTTCAGGTGCAGTTTGAGAAAGCCTCCTTTTTTTAAAAAAAAAAATCTTTTTAGTTACTGCTGAAATCAGTCTGTATATCCAAAAAAATGGTTTAGGGAGCACATTCTGGGTTGTTTTTCGCTCTACTCAGTCTTGTTCACTTCAAGTTTGTTACCCTGCTGGGGTTTTGTGTACTAGAATGAGAAAAAATATTTTTACCCTGAAGAACAATGCACTTATTGGAAAGGTGCTGATGGTTTCCAGGAGAATTAGAGTACTATGATAATATAAAATATGTGAGCGAAGTAAATAGAGTATCAGTTGTAGCCAAGTGTTTGTGGCAAATGGAAACACCCTCATAGGCATATTACTGATTTTTTCTATTTCTTCTGTTCTCTCAGACACAAGTTAGGGTGGAATTGAGTGGTGTTGAAGAATGATGACTTCAAGTGATATGGAAAGAACGAACTTGCTTGAAAATTGACTGCTGTAAGGCATATGTCAGTCACAATCAAGATTTTGAATTTGATCACACAGTGGACATGAAATTCAAAGATAAAAATGACCTTATCACCATTTTTAGATTACAGTCAGTGGCTCATATATGTTTGCCAAGAACTCTGCTAGTTTTCCAATTAAAAGTAATTTTGTGCTTCCTAAAACTTTTATGGAGCAACCAACAAGAATTCAATTTGTAGGGTCCATTAAAGAGGGTTATTGAGTAAACTTTTAATATAGACTGGAAACACTTTGAAACCATATAATGACTCCAGTTAATATATTTCTTTATACCTATTAGTTAACTGTTCTTAAATCAGCTAAAAGTAGCCTGTAAAATATAACTTTTGGTGCAGTTATTTTCATTATTAATGTAACTTTCATTGAAATCCATAGCACTGTCTACACCACACACTTTTAGAGTGAAGAAGATGATATCCTATTGATTTTAAAGTGCTGGAAAGAAGTTGTGGTCAACAGCTCGATATTTGTGTGGAAACCAGTGACAAGTGGTGTCCCTCAGGGGTCTGTATTGAGACCAGTATTATTTAACATCTTTGTTGGGGACATGGACAGTGAGTGCACCCTCAGCAAGTTTGTGGATGACACCAAGCTGTGTGGTGCGGTTGACACCTTGAAGGGGGAATGCCATCCAGAGGGACCTGGACAGGCTTGAGAGGTGGGCCCATGCAAACGGCATGAAGTTCAACAAGGCCAAGTGCAACGTCTTGTATCTGTGCTGGGGCAATCTCAAACATGGATACAGGCTGGGCAATGGGTGGATTGAGAGCAGCCCTGTGGAGAAGGACTTAGGGGTATTGGTGGATGAAAACCTGAATTTGAGCCAGCAATGTGTGCTCGCAGCCAAGAATGACAGTCCTGTCTTGGGCTGCATCAAAAGAAGTGTGACCAGCTTCATATTTCAAAGGATGAGCTGGCATCTCACCCTTGCTGTTATACCATGAACCAGTAACTTGCCAGACTCCACAAGCTGAGGGCCCAAAATTTCAAGTTACCACTAAAATTTTAGGAGTGTATGATCTGACCAGGCAGTTGCAGAATACAACTTGAAACCCTTGCATATATTTTTGTGTTCATGTGTCATATGAACATCAGTGCCAGTAACAGCTGGCACCAAAAAGCAAAGGAAAAAAAGGTAGATTCTATGCAAATTTAAGAAACAAGATAATACTTGCTTTATACAGTTATTCCGGGGG
>NW_010191762.1:0-80736 GCF_000695765.1 Mesitornis unicolor | reverse complement strand
ATAAAATATAAAATTATGTAATTATATAAAATAATTCTACTACAGTTAATATTGAACACTTTAATCTCAAGGATACTAAAATAGTTTTAGGAGGCAGATAAAAGCAGTTTTTCCTGTTCGCTGTGTGCAAAGTTACATGCTTTTCATTAGTGGTTGGATGGTGCACTTGCTGGGCCATTGGAAGAGCTGGAATGTAGCCATAGGAGTATTGCTGCTATTTTGAAGTCTTTACCCTTGGATTCTTCTGGTTGGCTTTGTTGTGGGTGAGGGGGGACTTGTAGTTCAAAGACAGACGTGTTCTAGTTCAGACAGAGTTACTGCTTTATACAGGTGTCATCAGGTGAAGTGCAAGTACCATTCCCAGTGATCTCTCTATTCTGCAGTGCATTTGTTAGCATAGTCCAAATCTGGTGTTGGGAAACCTTGTCTGGGTATTATAACACACAAATGGCATTTCCATTTAACACCAAATAGTAATTTGCGATAGGTTACGCTGAATGTAAGTAATTTCCTACATTAATGAGTGTATTTAATCCTTGCAAAGCTGTTGCCATTCTAGGTATTAGATATGCCTGAACAAATAAACGTTGAAGTTGTTGTGTCCATGACCCATGTATCACTGAGAAGATTTTATTAATAGCTTTTCTGTGAAGAAATTTTATGGCAGCTTTATCTTAGTGGTTAAGTAATGATTAAAATGATGATGTGGGAAATAGATGTGATTCAACTGAATGTTAAGGATTTTTTATTTGCATCGTATGTTCTTCCTAGGTTTTTTTTATATACTTCGATGTTCTAGAACAGTGTTGGTTTAGAGTCTTTGTGTAGAATTTGTAACGTGGTATTTTCAACATTCCTGTCAATACCAAAATTGCTGTTTTGGTTTTCTATTACCCACTGCATTGGTCTATCAAGAGTTTGCCTAGCAAGGGGTGTGATATTCTAAGCAGTTATAAAGTAAAGTTGTTGCTTATCAGTTACCATTTCTGCTTCTGAACTCTTTAGAGACCTTTTTATGTCTCTCTTTTTCTTTTGAGGGTGAGGAAGTAGTTTAGATGGGTCTGGACCAAGAGAATATCATTAATAGTTGGAATTACATAATTGCAAAGAGGAGAAATCTGTTATATAGTGCTTTGTTAAATTTTATTTCATTTTTTGAGGACAAACAAGTATACTGCTTTGACACCTTGAAGAAGTAAAGCCTGTAAAGCCTCTAGTAATTTTTAGCAGTGGTGAACTCCAGCTTCATGTTTGCGTTCTTTGCAATATGGGAGGAAAACTGGTAGGACTGCGTGCCACTGTAATTAAACTGTTAAACATAGAAACTTGAAGGGAGAAGCTTGTCCTACCTGTCTGGGGAGTATCTGTCAGCATATTTAAATGAAATTTTATTTTGAAACTGTCTTTTGTAATTATTAGCACATTCCTAAGCAGCACAACTAGTTTGTGATCAAATGATGGAGGTATCTTCAAAACATGTAATCGGGTTCATTGCATTGTAAACTCTGCACCTTTTGGATTTATTTGTGTTATTTTTATTTTTACAGGATTACAAAGCCATTGACATTTGCTGACTGTGTCGGTGATGAGCTTCCCTTAGGATGGGAAACTGTTTACGATCAACAGATTGGAGTTTATTATATGGACCACATAAATCGTGAGTAGATGTATTGATTATTTTGAGGAATCCTACCAAGCTGATCTCAACTGGTGGTACTAACTTTGCTTCCGATACCATTTATGCTCCTTATGCTACAGTGAGGAAACGTATGCAAGTAATTTCTTGCAGTGTCTGTTTTCCCATCTTTCAAATGGGGTCACAATCCTTCAATTTTTGAAGAATTTTGCAACCTATGACTGAATTATAGTGTAATAAAATAGTTTGTTTGCTTTGTCAGACTGTGGAGCATCATTAATTTCGTTGCTGCTTTTTGTCATATGCCAATTAAGATTTTCATGCTACGCTCTTGTATTTTGTATTTTTCCAGTCATCCATAGTGGACTCTTCTATATTTAAAACCAAAATACAGTCTGAGAGAAAAGTGCTGAGAGGTCTTTTCCAGCCTGTGATTCTGTGGTTTTTAATTAGAAGCACTATGAAATACAGTAATCTTATTAGTAATCTTAAGCAATGTATGTTTTATGCTTAAATGCAGTACAAACTGGTATAAAAAAGACAACAGATGTCCCTTTTGGAAACTAAGAGGGAGAAATTTCCAACATTTTTCGCTTTTGGACTGTTGCTGAGCTTTGTATCAGCACAGTCTGGCACATTGGCTGGTTCTGCTTTTAAAACAAACGTCTTATCTTTACAGCTTTGTACTACTACTGCTGCTGTTACTGTTGTGCTGCTATCATTAAGCTTCTTATCACCACTGAGTGAATGCTTTCACTATTGTGGGAATGGGCAGCTGGCAGGGAGGGAGGGAAGAAGAACGTAGTTACATGGGCTATCACAGCAGTGGTAAATAGTATAATCTGCAAAAACAGCCTCAGTACTATCTACTTGAAATCTACCAATTAAAAAATAAAAGTGCAGCAATACTTTTTGGCTTCCTGCCATCGTTGGAATCACTTGTGTATTATGGTTTCACAATTAGTTATTTTAAAAAAAAAAAAAATAGGCCAGAAACAAATGTTCCCATGATATTGTTTGACCCACACAGGTACTTATTTGTTGTGAAATTGACAAAGATCACAAATTAAATAATAACTTTAAAGAGCTGTTAATGCACTGATCGCAAGGTTAGATAGTCGAGACAATTGAAAGGCAATAAATACAGACTGTTAGGCAATTCTTACAATAAACCTGTTTAAAAGAAGTAGTACCTTAATGATTTCTGTTTAAACTGTCACTGTAACTTTGGTTAATGCTGAAGTTTAATAAAAAGTGAGGTTTACGTTGGAGTACAATAATGGAGAATACTTGCACCAACATATGTACCTGTGCGTGAATGCACATACTAGAAAAATAACCCCACAAACAAGGATATTGGCAACTCTTCTGGTTGTTTTTTGTTTTTTTTCATGAACTTTGTAAAAGGCTTTAGGAGTCCCTATAGATGAAGAGTAGAACATGAACTCCCACTGCAGTGCTGCGACTAAAAAGGCTACGAAAGCATCCTCCCGATAGGCATCTTTGTTAGGAATAACAGTCGCTATTGCACACAAAAGAAATCACTCCCTTTTTCCTTTTCAGACTTTGTTATTAGCTGCTTTACTACAGACATCAAGTTTGAACTTACAGAAAGGATATTAATCATTGTAGGCATGTCAGATCTGGCTTGCATTTTTTTGCTGTGCAATTGAGAGCAAAAACTGTAGAAGAAAGTCTTTGCAGAGGGAAATTGAATTCCCAAATGCTCAAAGGGAAGGCACAGAAAGAGAAGATTAATATAAATGAGTCTGGGAAAGTAAAGTTAATAATATTAGAAATTAAATAAAAGTACTATATGAACAGAGGGATAGAAACTTCATAGGGCCAGTGCTGAACTGAGTGAAAGGAATCATTCTGCAATTAACAAGGTTGCAAAATTTGTCTCTTTCATGATAACTAATTACTTGCAGCCCACAGATATTATCCTAAATGGTAATTCAGCCGTCACAGCAAAATGGGTTTGTCACCCTCAGGCTAATACAGTGCTTGCATATACAAGTAAGATTTATATTCAGAGGGAAGAGAGAGTTGATATTATAGCTGGATAATCATTATCAAAAAATTACTAGGATACTTGATCCAGTTTTAAACCATGGGCAACAAAGGTACCAATCAAGACTGCATTAACCTCCTTGGTAGAATTAAGAACTTATGATCATGGGTGTCATGGGGTGGTGTCAGGCAAGTAACAGACATGGTGTCGGAAGTGAAGAAATGCTGTTCTGCAGCGAGCCCCTTACATTGTGCTCTGAGCTGTGCCTGAAATACTTGGAGCTCCCATGTGAAAACACTCAGACTGCCTTTTGTAGCTGCCCGGGTTCAGTGCTTTGTACAGCACTGGAGCGCTGTGTCAATTGACAAAACAGTTGGGAGTGCTTCGGTTTCAAGAAATACTGTGAGAAAATGCAAGGGAGAATTCAGAGTCTTTCCAAAGTTATGCTTACCAGGGACCTCTCACGCTTTGTGTGCCCTCTCAAGCTTTTTGCCCTTGCACCTTTTGAAAGGAAACAGTAATGCATCTGATTTTTCCGAGCCCCTTGCTACGTTTGTTTACCCAGAAAGTAATAAAAAGATTTCTAGGCAATAACTTTCCATTTATATTGAAAAACCCCAGGAACAGAGGAATCTTCTGTAAATCTCAATGGTGCTTCCAACCCAGATCTCCATCTTGTTCTGTAAATTCAGTGCTTTGTTGACACCCTCACTAAGCTGCGCTTGGCTCTTGTCCAGCTGTTGCTTAAAAACCTTGGCGGCTGCCAGCCGCAGAATTCCTTTCCCTCCTCCTCAGAGGCTTGGGAGCCTTTGAAGTCTCCTTTACCCTGTTGGGCATTCCCCAGTTGGGGAATAATATATTCCCTGCATTTGTCTAGGGCTGTTCTTGAACTACAGCAGTATATTTCTTTTTCAATCGGTTATAAAGAAATGAAGTGAATTTTATCATACAGCGTAGCTTTAGTTTTGTTGTTACATGGCAAACTTGTGTAGAAATCCAGGGCAAAGTGAAGCCTCCGTACTTTATAAAACAGAAGACAACGTCACTACTGTGCTAAAAAAATTTCCTGCCTCAGAGGAATGCTGCTAGCTTTCGAGAAGGCTTCTGAAATAATTTTATAAGAGATGCAGTGCCATGTAATACAGAACCTCAGAAGCTTAATATGTGATAAAATGCATCTCTTTATTGAGATTAGAACTGTTTATTTGCTATTCAAAAAGATACTTGCTAGGATCTAGCTTTTCTGTCTTGTAAATATTTATTAATTTCTGCATAGTTTCCATAGGGGATTAGCAGGTTTAGGAATATTAGATTTGCAGAGATTTCAGGATTACTTACAGACAGATGAGATAGCAGCATTACAAATTATCATGCCCTCAGTAAAGGATGGGCTGCAACGTGAACTCCGTTTTCTTCTGATTGCCCTGCATGCAGAGGAGGGTCAATGGAGAGTGGAACAAGCCCCAGCACATTTTTCCTGGGCTGCAAAGGCTGGTGGGAGGTGTTGGAGCCAGAAGATTTGGCTGGTCCCTGGAACGTGGGGAGAAATTGCTGAACTACAGGCATGATCTTTATAGTGTTGCAATGTAAGGAGTTGGAGGGAGAGAAAAGTTAACATCTGTTGTGAAAAAAAGGTTGTTAGGAACCTAATACGCAAATCACTTGGAAATGTTGATAGATGAGCTTTCTGGTTTTGGTTATGTACTTTTCAGATGGCTCTCAAATGGTAGAGTTGCTAGCATGATCTTGATGCCATTGCAGTTCTTAATGTGTTGGGCTCGGTCTTTCAGAGTTTCTTATTTCATCGCTGACACCAGTATCCTGAATTATGTACATGAGATGAACACAAAACATAACTAGCTGTCATCTCTTGTGAGAAACAAAGTTTGGAAAAAATGACTAGGTGCATCCCTCCTGCATGTGCTGCAGGTTCTGCCATGGCTTTTAACACTGACACTGCATCTGCAGCAACTTCTTACCAGTAGAGCCTCAATCGTCTGAAATGAGCATTCGGATTTATATGGACATCCTCATGTAAAACGTGTTTGCTAACTTGAGCATCACCACAAAAAGAAAACAAATGAACCAGTAATTTTTTTTTTTAGGATTTTATTGCATGTGTCCTCCCCAAATATCTGTGCAACTACAAAGACATTGCTGAACAGCAAGGACTTTGAAAACCAGCACATACAGGAAGGATTTTGTACCAGAAACCTATTTTTGATTCACATTTGAATATGAACTGTTCTGAACACTGGAAAGGGAAAGTTTGAGAGTGTTCTTTAAGACAAAAAAATAGAAGCAGTTTAAGTGCTTTTATGGATTTGAGATTTAAACGCTAACTTTTCTGTTGAATGACTTTATTCTTCGTAATTATGCACTGACCTTTAAGGATGTTAAGCTTGTAAAGTTGTATGTGGTATCTTAAGGTTGCTCCAACCATTTATAGAATTACGGGTTAAGCATTAAGATGCCTCTTGCTTTCCCATGTGATTCTGGGTTTTTGAGTAGTCCTCAGAGTTTTCAAGTTGGCTATGAGGGGAAGGTTAGAGCCAAAACACTGTTTTCTTTGAGTTTGCTCTAGTTCGTAAAGAAAAGAATCAAATTTAAATGCCCTTTATATTTGAAAGGACTTTTCCTGTTCTTCCACTCTGCTTTTTTCCTTCTTATCCAGGTTGGAGTGATTTTAAGTACTGTAGTGTTAGGTGTGCAAGTTGAGAACAGATCTTAACAAAATCAATTGTAGTTTTGGGGATAAATTATCTTAAAAGTGTTTGCTTTTTGTTTTTCTTTTTATGCTTTTCTCCTCAGAGCTCACACAAATTGAGGACCCAAGGGAGCAATGGAGGAGGGAGCAGGAACGCATGCTAAAGGAGTATTTAGTAGTTGCCCAGGAGGCACTCAACGCCAAGAAAGAGATTTACCAAATAAAGCAGCAGCGTTTTGAACTGGCCCAAGAGGAATATCAACAATTGCACAAAATGTGTGAGGATGACAGCCGTTCTTATGCCAGCTGTGAGTTTATTAGTCTTTTCTTTATTTACCCGCCTGCCTCTCACAACGTGGGGTGTAAGAAACATGTTCAGTATTTCCATTGCCTGGTTCTCCTCTGAGTGAAGATCCTGACTACAGAAGTGAAGTGCTATCCTTTGGCTCCACTATTCAGGGACTTCCATTCTGATATCTATCAGGATATGCCTTAGCATCTGTAGCCATCTCAGAGCCAGCCATGATGACGCTTTGTGCAAGGCAACAAAGACAAGAAAGAGTGTTGCTGGACAGCCACCTACTCCTAAATTCATAGCTTATTCCACCCTTGACGTGGGAGGGGAACCATCAGCTTAGGGGAAGCCTTGTTTTGTATTTTTGAAAAATTGCAGTAGCTCTGTGGGATATTTTGTTGAATGACTTCAGATGATTGTACAAAAAGAAACTCTGATAGATGGAGATAATATATTGGAAAAATATAACCTGTTTTTCGTATTTTTAAAGCTCTTGGAAAAACAAGTTGCTTGAAACAGCAACAAATATGCCTGAAAATGACAAATTGGAAGTTATCTGGAGCATGAATGCAAATGCTATGTCAGTTGACTTTTATGTTTTTCAATCTTTGAAGATTTTTTTTGTTTAGGTATATCTGTGGAATCAATAATGAAATACTGTAAAACCATTTAAATAAAACCTTTCCCTTGTTTTGAGGTGAAAAAATATTTTAATTTTCTACAGATGTGTTAATATATTTTATATTGGCTTAAGGTCATATGCATCTGTTTTGAGAAAAGGGATGGGCTGATTAGTCAGATTATATATTTAAAAAAGGAAAATTTCCTTTGGGGATTAATCATGCTGTCCGCTCAAAATTCTCCAGGGCTTTTCCACTTGTTTTTCTTAATTCAGCTCCTCCACTCCACTCTGGGATGCTTGCTTCTCCATTTATTGTACAGAAATCTTAGGCTCCTAATTCAAGTGCAATTCGATGGCCAAAGTTGGGTGCTTATATTGCAAATATTCGTGCCTCCACCACCACTTGTTTCAATCTGTTGCGTTGAAAGAACTAAAACTTCACAGTCTGCTTTCCCCCTTCTTTGCTCGTGGGTGCTGCCATTGACTCAGTGTCGTGTGCTCATGAGTGGGAGGTGGTGTGATCTCAGCGGCTGTGGGCTGGCAGGGAGGTGCCCATGCAGCAGTTTTGTGACTCAGTTGTGATCAGCACTGTTTAAAAAAAAAATTAAAAATCCAGAGAAAATCCTGGATTTAGAGAATTAGTCCAGGCATGACTACTCATTTTGGCAAGTTCCTGCAGGCTTGACATGACCTGGGCATTGCAGTATTCTTCTGAGAGTCAAAAGGGTGGTAGGTCTAACAGCACAACCCCATCTACTTGCGTACTAGGCATTTTTCAGTGGGTCAGTGCTGCTGTGTATGGTTCACCCAACACATCATGGTTGGTCTTGCCCAGCCTGTCCTCTAGGACCATTTTTCAATCAGTCCATGCTTCAGCTTGTCATGCCACGGCTTGAAATCATTGCCTGACTCTAGGTGTGCTGTGTTAAGACCTCACTTGCTGGAGGTTGAGCTGTGTGTCGGCTCCCTACACTGTTGCTTCAGGAGGCAACTTTTCTCTGATTGAATTTTTTTCTGGCAATAGTTTGGTTTTTTTTTGTTGTTTTTTTTTTTTAACTTCAGTCCCTATCACACTGTTAATTCCACAGACCTAGGAAAATATTTGCAATTGTTAATGCTATACAAATTGCTTGCATCAGTAAATGCCACCATCCTGTTATGGAAGCTAGTTCCTTTTAGGCAATAGGCAGTGCTGCTATAGACATTTTTTCTTGTGGTTCAGGACCAAAAGAAAAAAAATCAGGCAGGTCAGAGGTTATACTTTAGCACAGTGGATTATTTTGAAACCTAGTGACATGTAACACAAGGAATGACCACAATGGTCTATTAAATAGTGCTGCATCTTAACAAGTGTATTAAAGAAATAGTAATTTAAGAAAAGATGTAAAATGCTCTTTTCCATCTGTTTAGCATTCTCTGGATTTTCAACTAATACCAAGTATGACCCATATCAGATTAAAGCAGAAATAGCCAGCCGTCGTGACAGAGTGAGTAGTCTTTTTTCGTTTTGTGAAAATATGAATTACAGAGGGGGACTATGTGGGGATTTTTTGTCTTTGTTTTTACCTTAGCATTTACACTGGATATTGCATCCGTTTCTTGAAATACAGGATTAAAAACTGCTTTTCTGCTCTGACCTGTTGTTCTATTAAAACGAGTCTATATATACTGCATTTCAGTGCCTTCCAAAGTAATGCTTTTTTCAAGTTACAACTGTAAAGATTTTTATCACAGATGTCAGAGGCAAACTCAGCTGGGCTTTCAGAAATTGCCTTCTCTGTGCAAACGTGCCACTGCCAGTAGTAAATACTCTGCAGCCAAATTCTTTCCTGATTAAGTACAGTTCAGATCCACTGTCTTCATATTCCCATTTATCCATTTTCAGTGGAATTCAATGGATGTCATTGAACTCTAGACTTAGTGATTTATTTGGAAATCTGTTCACAATTCAGTAGACGTGTTGGCCCAACAGCACTTTTTAGCTGATTTGGTCAGAGCTTCTCTGTGGGGGGCGGAGAGTTCAAGCATTCTGACAGTGCTAGGCAGTTCTGTAATAAAATATTCCATTTTTTAGTTTACTTTTTTTTTTAAACTAGAATCATGCTTTTGGGACTGTCTTAGCTTAAAGAAAAATAGCTGACTTCTTGAATTTCTCCCATGCTGCTTTAGTAAAGTCTGCACGTTGTTTTCAAGCAAATTGATCTAGCAGTCATAAACAAGTATAAAAAGAAGTTTACAATATTAAGCTCTAGAACTTATTTCTGAATTTTACAGGTTTTTTTATTAACGGATAAAATGAGATTTAGCATGCCAGGCACTCAGCTTACAAAATAAATAAAAAATACTTATCTTTGCAGGATAGTGTTCCATTTTTGTTGTAGTGACCACTTTTCACATGAGTGCCTCTGAAAATAAATCCTGTTCACCACCCTTCAAAGGCATTTATTCTATCTGTGTGTGTTTACTACATGCTGACTAATGTTTGCTTGTTTTACATGCTCTAAATGTCAGCATATTCAAAACAAGAAAACAAGCCTTATTTATTTAAATGATATTTAACAAAAATAAACAAGGTCTTCACTTTTATATGGCTATTTGTCTCTGGTCCTGCATCTTAAAACAAAGTTATCTCCTAAATGCGTGGAATAACCCGTTCAACTGAATATGTGCATAGGCATTCAGTTGTTTTGGGTAACAGAATAAAATATGCACTATAAAGTGTGTACATGATTCTAGTGAATATTTTTTTTCATTTTACTATTGGTTAGTGTTGAAAGAGTTGCTCAGGGTATAGTAGGGGTGTTTTGGGGGCTGGTGTGATGAGTTTTGAGGAAAGGGCAAGAACACGTGGGGAAGGGAGGGCAATGCAGGATGATGGGACACTTGACAGTCCTGGTTTGCATCCCCATAACTCTTGGAATAGAGCTGGTAGAATTAATCCATGCCTGGATGTATAGAAATTTCTTCTGCTCTTTTTTTACTCTTTTTTTTTTAAGTAATACTTTCGTCATTTATTGATATATTGTGAAAGTCAAGAGCACTCTGGGCAAATTTTAGAAAAAGAACCAAATTTGATAGCTTTAGAAGAGAATTTTTTTCTTCTATCTCTGCCCCTCTTTGGGCTCTCAGTTTAGTCTTAGGCCTCACCATCACACACTGGAACACCTGCATTCCCACCATTTTCTGTAGTCACTTGAACCCCACATCTCCCTTGAGTATCAGTCAGCTTTGGAGGGCAAGAAGCTGTTTCTCTGCAGGTCATTCTTGATGCTGATAGTGCTCTTCTAAGGTGTGCCTGACCTACTCGGGTAACTGTTTTCATAAAACCACAAAAATATGATTTTGGAGACATTGCTACTTTGTTACTTAGGTTTTATGCTTACTAGTTGAATCAAGGTAATTCGTGTGTGTTGGGGTATTGAGAGGGAAGGACAATATAAAAATAACTGTAGGGCAGTTAGGCCAGTTCTGTTGCCAGTGATTTTGTTTTCCCAGATTGAAAAATTAACAGCATTGAATGTTCAATCTCTTTTTAAGTTGACTGAAGAGTTGAAGATAGTTGAGAGGTGTCTGTCTGCTACAAAGGGAGAAGAAAAGTCTTGTGGACTGAAACTTGCTAGTTGTTAGCATAAAGCTATTGGAGATAGAAAGCCAATAGAGCAGATTAGGAAATTGATACTTTGGAAGCTGAATGTTGTGATCACTGTTTGGTTGTGTTTATGATATTTCAGAAAGTCTTCTGTTGTTTTAATGTGAATTTGAAAGCAAAAAAAGAAGATAACTTAGATTATCACATCCAATTTTTAAAAGTATGTTAATAATTTTGCATTTGAAAAAAAATTTTATTATGCAAGTTTCTGTTACATATTACTTTAAATTATTTTGTTATCTTCAGCTTTCTAGGCTAAAACGAGAATTGGCACAGATGAAGCAGGAGCTGCAATATAAGGAAAAAGGAGTGGAAACTCTGCAAGAGTAAGTTAAGAGTTTGTGGAAGGATCTTTTTTTTGGTTTTACTTTATTTGCCTTAGAATGAATTTGTTAGAAAACTGTTGCCAAAAAGAAAAGAAAAGAAAAAAAGCTTAAAACATCTTAATTACTTTGCTTCAGAGTTTCTGCTATGATAGTGATACGGGGTGAGAACAGTGGGAAATGATGGAAGAAGGGTTGGACCGAATTGGTTGGAATGGTGATTTCATAGATCCACATGCAATACCAATTCTACAGGCCCTGTTCTTTAACTCTTCCTGAAGATGTTGTCAAGGCAGAATTAGATTTTTAAAAATATTTTCCAAACACCCTCTGGAGATATCTGCTGCCTGCAGCACAGCCTGAAGCACCATGCAGCAGGGTGGTTTTGCTGTGCACAGTACCGAGGTTTTTTGGCTGGGCACAGTGCTTCTCCTGGGCCAAGGGAGGCTTTACACCACAGCACTGCTCCTTCCCTTCACCTAGTGGTAAATGAGACCTGATGGTCTCATTCTGCACGGTATGACTGATTTTTGTGTCTGCTCTAAATCTGGTGATCTTAGAGGCCTTGGATTTTGTTTCACATGTGCAGAATGAGTGCACGTAAATGTCTCCTTGTCTCCTCCCTGTGAGGAAAGGTAGCTCAGGGCAATTTCCTGCTGCTCTCAGGGCTGTTAGGCCGCCTGTGCTCCATTTCCTTTGTGCTCAGTGGTGGCGAAGGTTGTGGTCTGTTGTGGTGGTGACCCTCACACTCTCCCTGCAGGCCAGCAGATGGGAATGGAGTGACTTCCCTGTGTGTGCTGCTTAGTCACCGACACACGTAGCACGTGTGCAGGATGCCCAATGGGATAGGGAGAGAGGTTGCCAGGCCATGGAAAAGACGGCAGGCAAACACAGGTTGTTGTGACTTCTAGGGCTGTTCAGCAAGGCCAGAGGCTGGGCCATACGTTGAACAGCTCTTAGGTTTGTGTTGGACGTGTGGCCATGCGTTTAGAAATCTTGGCCGTTTCTCCAGCATGCGTGTGAACCAACTGCCTAATGCAGGCGCTTCCTGAAAACTTTGGAACTATTGCATGTCTAATGCGTTTTGCAGCATAAGTACAATATCTGTGGAAATACTTCGAAGCTTTGGATTCATTGCTTTGGTGCTACAAACTATGGCTGCACGCTTTCACTTCAGGAATCCTGGCAAAGTTCGAGGAATCCCGGAGCAATTAGGTTTCTTATTTTCCAACTTTGATTTTGATTGGTATTATGTTAACAAAACAATATGATTGGTATTATGTTAACAAAATAATAATTATGTTAACAAAACAGGGAGATACTCAGATTTTACTATTAGAAGAGAGTAGCCCATGTGTGATTGTGCGCTCTTTTTGTAAAAACTTACCAGGTTCTTTTGTTTTAGAATGCACTTTAAAAGCTTCAGAGAAGAAAGCTTGTTCAACCAAAACCCTTCATTGGAAGATATAGTGTAATTATTTTCAGGCAAAAATACATGTTTATTTGGTACATGAAGCATTCACAGGTACTTAGGGGAATTGTTAGTGTATGATATGAACTGAAAATGAGTAAAATAAAGCACTCAGTATATTGAAACAGCAAATATTTTAAGTACTATTAGGTATAGTCAACATTTGAGGATGGTGGCCTAGGTAAGTAAGAAGTAACAGAACAAAAGCAATTTTGTCTTAAGATTCTTCATCTCACTTTCTTTAAGTGACTAAGAATTGCCTTGCCTTTTCTACTTTCTTTATTGGTTTTCATTCTCCTGGTTATTGGGTTATTTTAAGGGTATAAGTTCAATTGTTTTATAAAAGGACTAACCACTTTACTAGGATGATGAGAGTATTTGAAAGCTATTTGAAACTCAAGGTTGTTTTAATTGATATAATTCATTTAAGATATTTCAGCGAAGTAGTGCAACTCTTCTAAAAATAAAATCTGCGCATGATTAAGAATACAAATGTTAGTTTTGGATTTTAGCCCAAGTGAAGTTGCCCATACTCCAGGATGGAGGTATTGGAGAGACATTCAAGAGAGGAGTCATTTTAAAGTGTTTTTGAATAGTCAGTGGTCACTCGAATTGTATAGTTTAAAAGTTCGAGCGTAACAAGTCGGTGCTTCAGTGCTGCTCATTGCTGCTGTTGCTGCAGTCGCTCCCTGTCCCGTGGGTGCACTGGGTGGCATTTGCTGGAGCTGGGGGGAACGTTTGGCCCATGCGTTATCCGGGGTTGCAGTGAATTTATGTCAGTGTGTGTGCCTTGCTGAGCGCTGCTCTCTGAAGTGACTCTT
The DNA here is from genome assembly GCF_000695765.1 of Mesitornis unicolor. Lineage (NCBI taxonomy): Eukaryota > Metazoa > Chordata > Aves > Mesitornithiformes > Mesitornithidae > Mesitornis > Mesitornis unicolor. The sequence continues at coordinate 67,198 of NW_010191762.1, read as the reverse complement.
TCACTTGTGAACCGGGGCCTTGTGGGTTTGGTTTTGTTTTGTGCTTTTAAGTAAATTTTTAATTGCCTTTCTGGAAAGATGTGTGCTTTCTTTTGAGTATTTTGCTTCTAGTAGGAAGTGAGCCAATTTGGAGAGTGCTCACACTGTCTAACAACTGAGATGAGAAGTTTCTCTGGCCTCCTCATGTAATCAGCAGACGTATTAGGCTAAAAGCTGAACTGTGCTCTAGGTTGTCCCTGGGTGAGCTCTTCTCTACCCCTTGTATTTGTCAGGAGAAAAGGGCCACTCAAGTCAAGTACCAAAGCTGAAGTATTTTACTTTTTGCACATCCACAAAGTAAGTGTACTGTCTGAAAAGAAACTCATTGCTGCTTCTTGAAAACAAAAATTCTGGACTCTCCCCCCCCCTTTTTTTAGAAAAAAAAAAAAAGTTTTGTACATTTCCCCTTTTTGTTACCTTTTTCTAAATATTTCGTCCGGGTAATTTTTCTTCCTCCTTGTGCTAGGTCAGATCTCCAAGTAACTGCCAAACTAGAATGGCGGGCATCCTGTTCAGCTGTTTTAAAGCCGTGCTCTTCGCTTGTTTCAAGTGCAAGCCAAGAACAATGTTAGGAGCTGTCACAGTTGGGCTTGACATCTGGTTGAATGTTTGCTTTGAAAGTCTGACCAGAATGGCATTGTGGGCAGGTATCAGAACCTGCTGCCATGCAACTGCCTGGGTATGTCTTTCAGAGAAGAGACAGATTTTGCAGTGATGCTGGTTAGGTTGCTCAGTATTTCCATCACTTTATGTTGCTGTCTGATTTGGATACCTTTGTTACACGCAAATCTTTTGCATTGACATTTTCCATGTATGGTGTCTACCTTGGACTGTGTTTTGTTTTCTGTTCTTTTTAGTTTTAGTAAAATGGCTTAGCCATCTTTGAAGAGAAGAATTAAAAGAAAAGAAAACAAAATTCCACAAAAAAGCCTAGAGAAAATTGGGGTTTTGTGGGGAGAGAGAGGTTTGAGGGGGTTTTTAATAGCTCTGCAACTCCAATACAGTCAGAATTTCAAATGTTGTAGTGCTGCAGCTTTTTGCTAGGGCTGCAAATTTGGTGTAACCCAAATTTGGCAATGTTGTGATAAGCCTTGGGACACCACAGTCTGCCGTTGTCTGCTGAAGCCTTTCTAGGGCTCAGCATTTAAGGTCTGCAGAAATCCCACCCTGCGCCACACGGTGCTCTTCAGCCTCCACAGGTGCCTTTGCCCCATCCTGTGGCAGCCCAGAGTTACAGGGTTAAAGAGGAACTTCCTGAAACCAGCCCCTTCCTCTGACCCAGCCACAAGGAGCAGTTCCTGCTCTCCTGTGTGAGCAGTGACCCTTCTGCTGCAGGCAGGAGTTTTGGAGGAAGAAGGCCTTTAGCAACAGAGGAAATGAAAACGCGGCCAGTTGGCTGCAAGAGCTGGGGGAGCGCTGAGAGACGTTGGGAGAGACAGGGAATTAGGACTGAATAAACAATTTACAGCTACAGACAGGCTTAGAGGATGTGAGACCTGACAAAAAGCTTTAAAATTATGCTTTAACTCAACTACAGGCCTGTGCTTTGGTGAGGATGGGGGGAGTCGTGTGTGTTTGCATGTGGAGGAAAACAGAGGAACACAGAAAGTGCCCTATAGGACCAAAACTATTGCCAATGTATTAATAGTCTGGGTATCGCAGAAATATCTTCCTTAGAAAATGTATACCTTATTTTATTCATAGTTTGGTGTATTAGTTAATCTTTTCTGTTCATACAAAGGTCTAATCTGTATTTGTATCATGTTATTTTCCATTAATAAAATGGAAGATTCATGGTAACTTTGTGACTTTCAGAGGAAGAGCTTTATGAAAGAAGGAAAAGAAAATTAACAGACAATAAATAACCAGTAGTTTTGTAAGACGCTTAAGTCAGTTTGGGTTGACAGCCATACTGATTTAAGATCAAATATTTCTGGCAGGAGAAATTTTTCTGATTCTTTCCTTAAACAACTAGCAATTCATAAGTTGGGCTCTAAAGTGACGTCCAGGAACATGGATATGTGGGTAACTGGGCAAAAATCTGGTTGAAATTAAATAATTTCCTTTTCCTGAAATGCCACCTTGGACCTGGCAAACAGTATAATGAGCAGTTGTGTGGGAGGCATTTTCTGGTCTAATATTTGGGTGGAATCTGTGTTCTTAATATTAAGGCAACCTTCAGATAAAACCACATGTTATCTTTTTCATGAAACTTTTAGTGAATTGGATCAGTTGTTTTACCAGTGGTTTTAGCTAATCTTTTCAGGATTTTAACTAAGAATTAGTGAAGACTCAAGTAAACATCTTAAAAGGAAAACAGAGCCACCCAAACACAATCCAACTTTAATCGATATGACATTTAAGTCCTTTCTGGTTCTTGAACCAAAAATCATAAAGGTTTATGTATTTTCTTATGCAACCTTGGTAAAATTGTGTTTAAAGAGAAAGCTGAGGCTCAGGCTTATTTTGTGTTGTCTCCAAAAGCAGGAGCTGTCAGGAAAAAAAAAATGTAACTGACCTGCATTTTTTTCCTAAATACTGTGAGCTGTGCAATAAAACCACACGATTTTCATTCAGGCCTTTTGATTTTTCATTTTAATATTTTAATTTTAAGACAAGTAATTGGCTGCAAGTGGAATTTCACTGATTTCGTTTAACTGGCAGAATATGCTGCATGAGCGTTGTTGACACTCTTAGCTTAATATAATACCTAGCTTTAAACTTTCAACTATTCTCAGTATTTTAAATAGAGTTTGAGTATTCCTGTCATGTTTTACAGCATTTCCTCTCTTACTGATGAGATTTTCCTCTCTTACTTCCTCAAACTGATGTCCTATGTAATGACCCATGTGTGTTTTCTCTTTAATTTTGTTAACCAGAGACACCTCCTTCTGGAGATGTTCATTCATAGCATTGGCGTAGGGACCATTACACATGCAACCTCATTTTAATATACACATTTTCTATGCTAGATTAACAACAGGAAAATTGAGGTTTTCCTGTTTTAGCAGGGATTTACACAATTTTCACTGGTGGCTGTGTGTAGCCTGTTAAAATCCCGTAGCTGTTTGTTACAAATCCAAGTCACAGTAGTTCTTCTAGTAAGTTCTGCAGAGTCTCTGGTCTTGTTCTTTATCTGTAAATCAAAGCAAATTATCAAGATGATACACTCAAGTTGGCTCCTGTGTTCTGACCTGTTGTCCTTTACTGTGGCGAATTGTTGGAAAAATGTTGAAAACAGAGGCTCTGTAGCAGTGGATGTCCCACTTAAGAGAAGGTGAGGTGCTTTTTTATGTCCACATGGAAACTACTTCAACCTGAAGTACTGGGTAGTGCTATTGCTCCTTGTTGATTTTGCATTTGAAATCTTCTGGGATGGTCCCATGTGATGTACCTTAGTGCGGAAGATAATGTCTTCTAGAGGAGATATATTCAGAGATGCTCATAATAGCAGGGAAAGCATTTGCTTTCCTAAACTTGTAAGAATTAGAAATTTCTTCCCAAGAAAACGAAATGCCTTTGTCAGAAACTTCTGAAACAAGATGAGAGACAAGTCCTGGAAGAGATGTTGCAACGTGCAGTGCTGCATGGAAAATGTGACAGCTGGAGTGCTGGTATCTTTATCTTTTGAGTTATTACAGTGTAAGTTAGTTTTAGGTTGGTTTGACTTTTTTTTTTGCATGAAATAGCCCACAGACGCCTGTAAGTTGTGTATTAGAGCATTAAAACCAGGAAATTCGTTGGTTCTGCAGAACCTGGGTAGATAATTGCTTTGTGTTGTCTTCAGAGTGTACTTGGCACCGAGTGCTGTGTTAATTCCAAGCAGAGTATGATTTTATTCCTGGAAATAAAGTGGTACATGAGTAAGCAAGGGGTCTGAAAACGTCTGTGTGCTTTCTAATTGTGTGAAAATTCCTGAATTTTGCCTTAATCTTTTCAACAGGATTGATCGTAAGATGTCAAGTGCTCATACGAATTACAGACTGGATGAAGCACAGGCTATAATGAGTGAGCTTCGAACCATAAAGAAAGCAATATGCACAGGTGAAAAAGAAAGGCAGGACCTTATGCAGGTAAAAAATATGCTACTGAGCAGATAGCTGCTAAAAAGTAATAACCTACCTCTGTTCTGTTGTTTGTGATTATATTGGGGTTACCAGGTTTAAAAAAGGAAGTGGGGTGGCCTGAACTGATTTTTCTGTTTGATAACTGCCAATAGCAGGCAGCTTGGAAGAGGTAAGTTGTCATTGTCTGTACTGTGAGCATAAGACTTCATATTTGTTTCATTTTTATCTTAGATAATGTACTGTCCTTACATTTAAATTGGTGTCTATGTTGAATATAACTTTCCATTGCTGTTGACTATATTAGAGTCTGCTATGGAACAATTATGCTGCAGCTGAAAACCCCGTATCTTAAAGTTTTACTGTATTTGTTTTTCATTTTGTTAAATGTCTCTTTTTACTATATATAGTGATGTAGGACTGTATTCATGTGCTGAAATGTTTACCAGTTTGTCTACCGTGTTTTTCCTTTTATGAGCATTTCCCAAATCTCTGTCTCACTATGCCACAATTTGGCAGTTCTCCTTTTTGTGCCCCAAACTCTCCTCTTAAGTACCCATCTCAAGACACACATTAATTTCAAGTATTCTCACAAAACCCTCAAAGAGTATGATGAAATACAATGTATACAGAAACCATCATGCAAGCCTTAGATTATTTTATGAAGCAGTGCATGAGGACTGAGGGGAGGTACACGCCTGAGTAGTGATCTAACTTTTGAATGCATTCTGCATCCTGCTCCAAGCTCTCAGTTGCTGTTCCTGTGTTAATAATGTGATGGGAGCCCGATCAAAGAGCCATGAGCCTCTGCCACCACAGGGACTTAAGTATAGGCTTGCCCAAAGATGCTGCAGATACAGGGGGGTGACAAGGATAATTCTCTTTAGTCAGTCTCCAAACTGCTGCATGGAAAAAGGCACCTCAGTGACCTAAATCTTTGGGACCATGCTACATTGTGTCATTCAAACTTTTTATTCCAGTATTCTCTGCAGTAGGGTTTTGCTGGTAGTTTTTTTTTTTAATCCTTAAATGATATGAGTAGGTTGTAATATTCATATAATGAATTTCCATAGTTATACAATTATTCAGTCTCCAAAGCATTACCCAAAGGTCAGCTGATGGACCACAAATCCTTGTTCAAGTAGACAGAACACTTAAGTCACTATGAAAAGTTTCTGCCTTGGCAACTTTTAACATATTTGATATTTTGCGTTGGCCAAGTTTTAAAGTGATTCTCAGTCTTCCACATGCCTGGCTAGCAAGAAATGATTAGAAAGGCAGTTCTTCATGGACGCAGTGACGCACATTTTAGGAAACTAACTGGTAATTTAAAGACTTGAGTGTGAGTTCTTGGAGAAGTTTAACTACTGGCCTTGTTTTGACTCCCTCACTAGGTATTTTTTCCCTCTTTTCCTTGCCTTTTCAGTCCTCAGTAACACTAAATCCAGCTGTAAACATTGAGATGCCTTGAACATTATATATTTTAAACCACCTTTAAGTGCACTTGCAGTTTCTTTCAATACAGTGTTAAGGGAGTTAGAAGTCTGCGATCAACCTTAGCATCAAGGATTGGGCAATGCTGGCAGCACCAGAATGTAGAGGCTGCACCAGGCAGAGCCAGAAATGAAGTCTTGCCTTCTTTCTTCATGGGTCTACCTGACATACAGGAAATATCGGTGTAGGAGGTATCATTTTTGTAACTGGTGGCAGTCTGTTGTGGTAGCATCCATTAATAGACACATAGTCCAGGAGAATATAGAAAATAGCTGTTCTACACAGGCCTAGCATGTGAAACAGTTCTGCACGTTTTGTTGAAATTGTAATAAGGGATTAAATGCCATAGTTTACAAGAGCTACAGTTCTAAAAGTTGTGTGTTTCTGCCAGCTTAATGTGCTCTGCAAAAATACTCAGCTTTCTGCCTGCTTTTTTTTTTTAATTTTGGAAAAAAAAAATGCTGTCACCAAACTTTTCTGTGCTTTTGCCTTTTTATAATGAGTTGAAGATTATTGTTACAGGTTTACTTAGTTTTGTCAAACAAGTGAAAATCTATTTCAAGTATCTTCCTAATGAGTTCAGATTTTGATTTTTAATTTCCTAACAATTTTGAAATTGATTTGCCCTCAAAAATGCTACATTCTAAAGACATTGTTGGTAAAACAAGCTTTCTTATGAAAAACCTTTTGTTTTGAAAGCTGCTCATAGAGGAATTTGAAATACTGTGTAAGCAGCTGGGGATTTATTTCAGAGAAAGGAAATAGATGGTTTCTTACTATTTCTTAATTTAAAGCTGGTCAGTGTAAGCAACAGGACTAAACAGAGCAAAAGTGACTCAGTCTTGTGTAGGTGCTTGGAAAATTGTAGCTATCATAGAAATATGATAATTGGGTTGAGTTGTGTGGGAGAGAAGGCTGAGAAGGGAAGGAGAGGGTGGTCAGATTTAAAGTGGGTGCTGTGGTTACAAATAAAGCCAAATATGCAGTGTCACCGCTCCAAAAAAGCGAGCGAACTTTTTATATAAGACTGAGTAATCAAGGTTCTTGATTAGGTTCCTGAAAGCAATGTGTGCTTCTCTCTTCCCCCCCTCCCTTTCATACTTTTTTTCTGTTTCTGCATGTGCATGTGCTTTTAAAATGTTGTCCTTTATCCTTAGGAGGCATTGGAGTTTATTTTTGTGAGTTTTTTCCTTTTCCTTTTCCTTTCTTCTTAGGAATGGCACTGAAATTGTATGTGACGGAGAGCTCCCGAATCAGATAGCAAGAGATCAGTGATGAAATGAGAGTGCTCATTTTCTCATTCTCTCTTTTTGAGTAGGTCAGGGCTGGTGTGCCAAGAACTTCACATCCATATGATAGGAGTGTCTGGCTGTTCTGTGAGATTGCCATAAACAGTCCATATACTCCAAGTGAAAGATGGATTCCTCCATATAACTAGGGAAGATATTACTCCTAGCAGTTTATGTAAATTGTTTCTATCTGAAAGTATGCTAACTCAGGTTGTAATTTTCCATGTTAGGGTTGCTGGAGGCTGTGCTTTCACTCGACCAACTGCAAGGACTCAAAGCATAAATGTTTGCCCTAGAGCATAGTCACTTATGCACGTAGATGTAAGTTAAGGTGATGCTACCTGGTGATTGCCACCTGCCAAATGCTGTGCAGTTTTTGAATAGTATCCAGGGTTTAGCGACTGCGCCTGGGGAGGGAGCCTGGCCAGCAGCCATGCAGCCCTTCATTGCCTGCCAGGGAGATGCTGGAGGGTGTCAGGAGCACACCAGGAGTGCATAAGGTAGCTCAAATACAGGCAGAAGTTTAGATTTTAAGTTCTGGCTTAAGGATCTTTGATGTTACATATGCCTGTAATATGTGTTATTCAGAGGTGCCAGATGGGGCATGGCTTATTTGGGCCATTTGGCTTTCTGAATCCTCAGCTTTTTTTTATGTGACTGGCTGTGCTTTACTGGGAGGAGGACATGTTTGATGTGTATGTAGCTGTGATTTGAAAATATTATTTTCATGTTTCAAACCCATTAGGGATCCATTGTGATCCGTACAGCAAGAGACTGACAGGAGTGGATGATTTCCAGTGAGTTTTGAAGAAGAGAGTTAAACTGTAGTCTTCAGTTTTCATCAAGTGGAAGACACTCAGGTTTTCTTTTGCCATGTCGTGGAGCAGTTCATTTTGCAGTGGGTCTTGTAGGATAAAGAAACACCAGCTAGGGACTTCTCAGCAATGGAACTTGAAATTAAATTTTGCTGTCTTAGGACTGAGAAGAAACTATTTTGTTTGTCCATCATACAAAGATGGCACCAGGCTGGGTATTTTCCCTCTTTTTCTTGTCTCATGGAGGCAGGTGTGAGGAATGGGTACAGAATGAGAACAGAGGGATGGACCGTGTATGACAGAGATGGTGGCCACCAGAAAAAGCTGCTTTGCTGGCTGGTTTCAGGCCTGCTGCAATTCCTACAGATGCTTCCTAGGCTCTGAAACTGGACACTTTGTCTTCAAGGTGGCCTTGCTGTTCCTGTGAGCAGCAACCAGTTGCTGTTACACAGATATGTCTTCTTGACTCCAATAGTTGAATTTGTTGTAAGAAAAGGCAGCGTTGATGTGTTATCCTTTTTAAACTGTACTTTTAAAGACTGAGAAATCTCCTGATAATTAGATATGGACAATAACTGGGACTTGGTGTAATCACCAGTTATTGGAGCCACTGAGGTTCCTGAGGGCCAGCCTTTTCCCAGCGCAGTGCTTCTTAGTTGTCTCTGATTCTGTAGTTTAGGCACTGGAATAAGCAGTTTTGAGAGTTTTTGTGTATTTTTAGAACCTAATGGTTTGATTATGTTATGATTTACAAATTGATAACAGCTCTTCAAGTTTCTATATTTTTTTTTCTCACATAATTTGGTTGTCCTTTATCTTCTGGTGAGGGGACAGGATTTAATTTTTTAATGTCTTTTTTTAATTTTAATGTTCTTTTGATGAATAATACTCAGGCTTTTCTTCATAAATGACAGCCTGCACAGTGGTTTTGTCGCTGATACTGCATTATCTGTAATTTTTGGAAAAGAATCACAAAATACAAGCAATATTAACAATTTCATATTTTTTAAAGGAATTTTAAGGGTCTGCCAACCAACCTTGTATTGTCAAACAAGTTACTGTTATTATTTTCTGTGGTTCTGTCTTTCTCCCCTTCCCCCTTAATGACTGCCTGAGGTCTCTGCTTTACCCTCACAGTTTGTGTCATTTTCTAGATATCTCAGAGATGTCCCTTGCTTAACACAAAGTGTAAAATATATCTTTAACTGGGTGAGCCTTGGGTAAGTGAACACAAGGGTGAAATCAACTGTCTCAGAAATACAATCAATATAAGGTATTCATCGAGTTGGATGTGATAGCAGTAGTGGCTAAGGAATGTAACCTGTGCAGAAGATGGCAAAGGGGCAGATAAATAACATTTGTTTTCCCTATCGGCTGACCTGAAAGTTGACAGCCGCTGAATTTAAAGAACTGTAATCCAAATGCAAAAGCTAAAACTTTCATAGATATAAACCAAATTAAAGTCTGTTTACTGTTAGATGCATCTTTTAAAAGGAGAGGTTTATTTCAAAGCAAAGCTTCTGCATGTTAATAACACTACGATGAATTTTACTTAGTGTGAGTAGCTTTTTATAGGCAAGCTACCCGTTCTGTTTTGAAATAAAACGTTTTTCTTTGTTTTCTATTGATAAAAGAATTACAAAAATCAGATTTATTATTATTTTTTTGAATTTCTTCTTCCTTAGAGCCTGGCCAAGTTAACAGATGGATTCAGGAATAGCTGTTGTATTACAGATTCCCTGCAGGATCTCCAGCACAATTCTAGTTCGCTCAATGACTCCTGTTTACCTCAACAACACTGCGATGCTTGTTCTCAGACTGACATCACTGGAGAGGTATGCGTTCCTACGCAAGATGTTTGCTGTAGAAAATAAGCTCCTTTTGTATTAAAGTGATACATCGTTATTTCCTGGTTTAATTTTAGAGGTGTTGCCTGTAGCAGAATGAAAAATCCAAAGCAATATTGGCGGCAAGGGAGTTGCGTTTGCTTATTCTTTCCAGAACGTGCGAGTGGTGCTCATGAGTGATGGCCTTTGCGGTCCCACGACTTGAGTGTGGCACAGGGGTGTCATGAGTGACGTGTGTGTCACAGCGAGTGATGTGCTCGCCGGTCAGCGGCAGGTGGAGTTAGCTCCTGGACTCAGCCAGCCTGGCAGAGCACTTGTCGCATCATCACTTCGGTGACCGCAGGCTCATCTCTGAGTAACAGCTCTTGCTGAGGTGTCCATGGACCTCTCCTCTTCACGTCACCACCTCTGACTTACTGCTGCTTGTAATGGTGCAGGAAGGAAGAAAACACTTTAGCCAGATTGAAGTTGCACAGAGACCTGATTGTGCAACAGTGAGAGATGTTGGTATTCTGGTAGTAGTGATGGATCTGTGTGTGTGTGTGTGTATATGTATATGTGTATATATAAAAAATCTTGTTATCACGCTTGTCATTGCTGTTCATATACATCAACGATGTACGATAGACCTCTGTTCCTTTCCTCTGAGAGAAGGAAAGTATTTGTTCAAGTCTCAAAGTATTTTCCTTAAAAACTAACAAAACTTCTGATCTAGTCTCTCCTAACTTTATGTTCAAATAATGCCTTTAACTGTGATATTTGAGAAGAACATATTAACATTCCTTGGAAATAGTTCTGTGTGAGTGAAATTGTGTATTCCAAACAATACTAATTTGGCTTGCACTAGTATTATGGCAGCCTAGCTATTCTTGAGAAATAAAACATTTGCTTCTGTGGTTGAGACTGACAACAAAGCCAGAAAACAACCTGTTTGTAGTTTGTTAGTGCCATAGTTTGGATGTTACTCCACATTTGGTTAGAAATTTTTATTCAGTTAGGTAACTTTTTAATTGTAGGCTTTTATCATCCCATTTCTCCTCTATTGTCTTCTTTCACTGCTGACTACTTGCCAAGTTGGATGACTCCAGAAGGCCTCTACAGAGGAGGAAATCTGTGTTTTTCAGAAGATACATAGCTAAAGAAAGCATCTAAGAAAGCTTAGCTAGTGCTAGGCTGTCTTTCAGTGTGTTAGGTAGTTTGGTGCCTTCGGGATGACATTTTTGGGACTGGTTGTGGATGTGATTATTGAATTCCGAAACAAATTACCAAAAGGAACATAGCAGCATTTTCCCATTCACAGTGCATATTGAATGCCATCCAAGACAAGCCAAGCAGAGTCTGAAAGTTGTGTTTATCAGGTATAAGGTGTTTTTTGGTGTGGTTTTTTGTTGTTGTTTTTTTTTTTAGGAAATTAAAATTACATATTTATGTTAATTGCTTTCCTGAACTATTAGTAGCAGAGGTGGATCTTTTACGTATGATAATGATTGATTTTTATTAGGTTATTACTTAAAGCGTTGAGGTTTTTTAGTGAGTCCAGTAAGTGATACTAATGTATCCCTTTCTTTATTGTGTAAATGTTTTTTTAAAATCTAATTTCTCCCTCTCTCCCCTCCCTCCCCTTCTCCTCTTGCTCTTCAACTCTGCAAAAGTTTGGGTTTGATGACAAAACAAGACTTGTGGACAAAGTAAGACTGAACTGGCAGTATGAAGAGGCCAAGAAAAGGTAATTAAAGATAAATCTATTGGTTTTTATTTTTACTCCTGTGATTAAAGTTTTTCACAGTGGAGCTGGAACCAGCCTCCTAGCTGAATTGTCTTTAGGAAGACTAATTTGCTTACTGTTGAGTAGTTCACAGATAATAAAAGCTTAGGTAAACATAAGACATTATCATAAGATTATTATATTTGCTTGCAGAGATAAAGCTAAGTGTCAGCCCTGTTCTACACTTGTATAAACACAAAATTGCTGTAGTTTAATTGATCTGTTTTACTTTTTTTTTCCCCTTCTCAAACGCCTATGTAAACGGTCTTTAAATTTACACTTATCAGCCTGGTCTGTCAGTACATTTGGAGCTTTGCATACCTGTGTTTTAAGTTCGATGTACGGAAGTCATGAACTCCGGGTGAAGAAAGAACTTCTGTGAGATAAATGAGGATGTTCAGAGCTGAATAAATGGGTACATAAAAATAAATGTTGAGATTGAAGGAAAAATCTGATCAAAAATTTAAAAAATAATACTTGAAATAGATTAATGCTTCACTAAGTCCTTCAATCTAATTACTTGCAAGTATTTCTTTTGTGAAGGTCAGTCCTGCTGTGTTTTTTCATGGTTTTATAGAAGTAATCTGTTCTTATTTAGTACTCTTTAACATACTGTCCGATACCGTAGATTAGCAGGTCCTCATTTAACCTCGCTGTTTTCAAACTATTTGCCACATATTCATGACAATAGTGTAGGTATAGAAGATGACTTGAACACAGTAATTTTATGCACTTAGGATTGTTTTAATTTGCAATGGTAGAACATTTTCTTACTGACTGATGCTTAAAAGATTCTGTATAGTTAACTTTGAAAACCTTAGTTTAATTTTTTTTTCTTTAAGTTAGGATTTTTCTTTTTCTTTTCAACTTTGCTTATTTTTCCGGTTTGTTACATCTCTCAGAACAAGGGTTAAAAAAAAGTTCAGTACTTATGCCTCATTTTTTTCATATTATGGTGACATTTTCTTTGGGGGAAACCATAATGCTGTCATAAGCCTTGGCAGGGATTGGAAGCTTTATAGGCAATTCACCATTTTGTTGTTCTTGGAAAATGTACCCACATTTGGACGGAATACAGGCTTAAAAAAAAGTTAAATTGGTGCAAGCATGTTAGAGATACACAGCTAAATCTGCAGGATTTGTAACTGGAATGAAAGTCTGCACTGTAAAATACTGCATGAAGATACCAGTGACTGTTACTTCTTAAAGTTTAAATAATTGGGGAGGGGAACAAAACAGTGTCCTGTTTGGTCACAGGCTTAGCCCTTAGCATGTAATAGTCCAGTGATAATTTAGGGATTCATGGCAGTACCTGAAAAAAGAAGGATAAAATTCAGTTTTGTCCTGTTTAGTTTGGCCACTGGTGCTGTGAAGATTGTATTAAATGTTTTTAGGTCTGTTTTCTGACATACCTATTTAATGTGTTTTTCAAAGCAATTCGCATCTTACGCGTTATTATGAGGAAAATATAGAGTGGTGGGGGTTTTGGGGTTTGGTTTTTTTTGGGTGGAGTTGTTTGTTTCTGTTGGGTTTTTTTATAGTAGCAGAAGCATTTCTCAGCTGGAAACGCCGCACATTTGTTTAGGCCTGGAATGCCGTATTTCTGGCTATCAGAAGTGAGCTGGGGTTTGATGTTAATCAAGTGCAGAAAATGTGAGTGAGTAAGTAACCTTCCAACTAGAGAGCAGGAACTGCAGTAAGGGTGATTTTGCTGTCCCGGGCTGGCAGCAGCTCTGACAGTGGTCAGTTATTTAGCAGCAGTGTGTTAGTTGCTTTAAAAGAGCAGCCGCCTTCTGCCCGGTACGTTTGTTGTACGGAAGTCATCAGCCTTCAGCTTTGGAGTGGAAGTGCACGAAGCTCATTGCCCCTACCAGTTATCTCTGTGGTTGCATTCTTCATTTATCGTGCATTCTTTCCCCTTAGCTTGCTGGCCTTTCTGTAGGGCTTTTGTCTCTACTAAATATCTTTGTGTTCCTTCTCCCTTGGCTGGGGAAATCTCTGCTGTTACTGCAGTGTGGGTGATGGAATGTGCTGTGATGGATTAAAACCTACAGAGGAGAAAATCAAAATGCTACAGTATGTCACAACTGTAAAGCAGTATGTTATGACTATTTGCTTGTCAAATGGGGTGTGGAAGCATATAGCAAATCAGTACAGCAGCCAAACTGTCTTATTTCCAAGTTTTAATGAGAGACTTTGAAAATACACTGTAGGAGAAAAAGTATGTCTTTTCATTTAAAGAAAACCAGGGAAAAAGCCAGCCAGAAGATCATACAGCTCTAGATAGGAGTCAAATATTTGCCACATCTAGTAAAGAAGTTTTTAAAAATAAAAATGTGTTCTCTGTATGCGGTGTCTTAGCAAGGAAATGCCATCTCAGGATTTCTGAATGAACTGTCTTGAGGAATTCAGGAGATGAGACCCAGTGATAGTGGAAAAATTGGCTTATACTCCCAGAATCTCTCTCCTCCCTCATAAAAGATAATCAGATTTTTAAGTCCTCCTTTAAAAATCTCTCTTAACTACTGAGTGGCTTGGCCTTTGCATACATTAAGACATTCACAGAGGCTTTTTTTCCCCTCCAGTTTCCCACTGGAAGGAAGTTGGATGATTTGCAATCTAATTTTTCCTGTGGGTATTTCAGATGTTGTGAGCTGTGGGTTCTGACATCTTCAGGGCGCTGGGGAAGAGGTCCTCTCTCCTGGGTCTGGTCCAGGCTGTGGGAGTAGGCGTGCACATTCTGCTCTTTAAATCGCCAACCATGCTGAAGGAGAGGCTCGATCACTTCTGCTCTTTACTCTTCTCTTCCCCCCCATTATTTTTAAATAAACTGTACCTTATTTCCATGAAATTTCTTCTCTCAGATCAGTCGGTGTGGCCCTCCAGAGAAGCAGGAGGGAGGGAGGACGATCTTTTTGAACAGGCAGCCCCTAACTGTCTGGATAAATACCGGTTTTAGTTTCAGTTGCTATTTCAGTGAGACCACCTCTCATGAAAGCGTTTGCACACTGGGAAGTGTACCCCTCGAGCGTTTTTCTGAATAGACTGTTTCCTAGAGAGAGAAATCAAAAGCAAATAGTTTTTCTTTGATAACTCTTTCAGTTGCGCGGTTCAGTATAATGACTACATGAAGTATATTAGCAAATGATCGTGAGATGTCACTGCTGCAGTGCCTGTGAAGTGTATAAATCAACAGATGAAAAATGATCCCTCCAGTGAGAAGCACCAAAATATATAACAGTGATTTTTTAAAAAATTCTTTTTATATCAACTAATCTGATGGTAGCTGACTTTAATGAACTAACACAGCCAAACATCTTCAACCAGTTCATGGTTGCAAAAACAGTAATTTGTTTATGCTTTCTGTAAATATGAATTCAAAGGTATTAATTGAATTGTTGAAATCATACAGCAGCTTTCAACACATTTATTTTAGCTTTGAAAAAGCCTCCTCCTCAGGTGTGCTTAATATTTCCAACATTCCCTTGAAGAATGTTACGTCTTTCTTTTCAGTATGGTTGCTGAATAATAACTTTGATTGGATATTGATAGCAACATTCCAATAGAGATACAATAACATAGTCAAGTATTTTCCTGTTCAAATTCTTCTTGTACAGGCAGGTTTCAAGGTGTAATTGCCTAATTTCTAGTGAAATTCAGTGGACTTGTATGCTTTATTCTGCTAAACTAAGCTGAAAATCTGATTTAGGGATAAAGTAATTTGTCGGCTATCACATAAATATCTGGCTCGGGAATATGAGCTAAACCTAAATATCCCAGTGTCAGTTTTTAGACATAAAACTTTTTCTTTGGGTTCAAAAGGGAGCTGAGCCATGCTTCTGAATTGTCCTTCAGAGTTTTCATTATACTAGTTTACCTGTGAATTGGGGGAAATACTAATTTCTCTCCTCCATTGGTTTTAAAAGGCTTTGCAGTTTTACTAAAGGTGAATACCTAATTTTAACTGCAAAATGCCAGTGAAGTTGAAGGTTTCATGAGTGTCTTAAGCCAATTTAAGACCTTGTTACTGAATGAGACTGCCAGGAGGCTTGGATATTCTACGGTGTGCACTCGTGTTGTCCGCCAAAGCCACAGTGGCACAGACTTGCGGGAACAGCCAAAGTAGACACAGCGGAGAAACTTTGTGAGCATTTGGCCGAGTTCCCCAGCTTCTTGTTCTTTCCATTTCTTTCTTCCCCTTTCTCTAGCCTTCCCCTCTTTGGATGTAGATCATAATCCACTCTCCAGAGGGTCTGTAAATACCAGAAATGACAGAGTTCTTACTCCGTTCATTATGTGTCTTCAGTCCCACAGCTGGGGGTATTGCACGTGGGAGAGGTTCCCTGTGACCTGAAGTGGCAGAGAACTGGGTCCAATTGTAAGCCCATTACAAGCATAAGGAAAATTCCCCTTACACTGGTCAGTTTTAAGAGTCAGCTTATCAGGTTGCTGACTCATCTCATTTGAACGATACTTTTACCTTGAGAGGTTGGACTGGATGATCCTTGTGGTCCCTTCCAACCTGGTATTCTATGATGATTCTGTGATGTCTTTATTTTATCTCCACTGGTCCTCCCATTCCATAGGTAATGAAGGCCTTGGCTGCGGAGTGATCTGATTTGTCACCCAAAATTTTGGGCATTTAAATGTAAGCAATATATTCTTTTTTTTTTCCCCCTTGGAAAATTCAAAGTAAGTTTGAAGAACTTGTTTAAGCTAGAAAGACCAGAGCTTGTAGGTTAGGAAGTTCCAGCTGTAGGATACCCATAATTTGTCCCTTTTATGAGCATGAGCTAGGACCTTTGTAGTCTTTCAGAGTATCTCCCTCCCCAGGACACCTGTCTTGTTCATAATCTGAGTAGTGGTCTAAATATGGAGCTAATTGTAATTGTAAATCAGTCTTGCATCTCTCAAAAAGTGTTCTTCACTGTAATCTCATTTCTTATGCTATATTTTAATAAAGAACCTATTGTAAACTGAAATGTTCTTGAGCTCAGCAATATAATTTCATTAGTGCTGGGTTCAGATAACAGTCTTGAAAATGAGGTTCCAGACACTAACAGAATCTTTTAGGTTTCCCAGAAGTTTCCAATGACAGAAGGGTTGCCCTAATTTGTCTAGGGGGATCTGTGTAGGTAGATAATGATTCAGACACCCTGTAAATTCTGAAAATACATGTTTTTTTACTCCCATGCTGTTGCTTGTGTAGGAAACTACTGGCTACACCGATCTCCACCCTCATGCTATGTCTACTTTATCTTAGGCTAGGCGTCATTCTAGATCCCTTAGTATGGCCATTTCAGGGCAAATTTGCCACTTTGAAACTGTTTACTTAAGATCACCGGGTTAAATCTTTGTCATCCCATCTGTGCCCCTCCTGCTTCTCTGCTTAACAGGAACTGTTATATTCATCTCCATTTGAAATTTTGAAAGACCTGAAATAAGCAGCGAGTTGGTTTGCCTACCTAGGAAACCAGTCATTTGATACCACCTACTCCAGCCTGGAATGCAAGCTCCTCAGCACTTGTTATGCAAGGATAGGAATGGGCAAAATGCCTGGAATGTCGATGGCTCAAAATTAACTGGTTGTTTTCCCAGGAATATGTTAAATTGCCGTATCAGTGGGGACCTCAGTATTTAGCATTTGTCCAGATAGAAGAAGTCTTTTGCAGTGACTACACTGAAGAGGTAGTATCTTAAAAAATACCCAGTAGGAAGGAAAAATACGTTTGAAAAACAGAGGCTTCATAAAGGGTCCTAAATAATTTTTTTTCCCTTTAAATTGCTATCTATGCCAACCCATTGATTAAGTGGGTGTTTAAGGTAGATGAATATATGCACAGAGTCTGAAAACACAAAACAGCCACTTTTTTGTAACATACTAGCAAGTAAGCATGGCTGGTGTAGCACAGGTACAGAATCTGGCATGGAGAAGCGCAGTGAAACTGCTTATTTATGGATTTATTGTGTTTGGGAAGAAAAGCTTGTGTTGGCAGAAGACAAATTGCAATTATGGAACGTGCTTAAGAGGAATTTTTATTAAGTTTTGGCATAACTGAACATGATTCCTCAGATATTTTTCTCAGCTTTGAGCGACTGAGACCATAAAAGCCGTAGGGATAGTGAGTTTATCACTGGTAGCTTTGGGATAATTTACCATACACATTGAGTCCTCAGTGGAGAGCAAGCAACAAAATTCCCTGAAAACTTCAGTTGGCTTGCAGGAGCTACAGGTTGCAGAAGAGTGGCTCGCTGGAGCTGAAGTTCCCCTCCCAGCAGATGCCTGCGTTTTGTAGTGTTTAGAAAGTGCCCTTTTTTTTGCTTAAAGGGAAAACATGGAGACAAGAAGAGCTGGCTGAAATGCGAAGAGTGTCAAGGGAACCGAAGTAAATGCCTAACCAGATTTTGGAACTCTTCAGTGATACAAACCTTGTCTACAGGAGTGCTTTTCCCCTTAATAACAGTATAATTAAGTTACTGTACAACAACTTCCTACTTTCAGAGCATCAGCATAACAGAAATTGAGGGGGAAAAAGCAGACTTTAGACTGGAATGTCGTACAGAAAGGGAGTTACGTGCTCTCAGCAAGCTCAGGAGTCTACATTAAAGCCTCTTGTATTGAGGGTGGTGGTTTGCTCTACAGCCGAGCAGATTCAGTGGTTAACCAGTGTGGAAAGGGGGATCCCCCTTCCCCTCTTGCCTGCTGGTTCTCCTCTCTTCCTTGTTGCCTGCATTAGTGTTTATTTGCTCCTATAGGTAACCCCTTAACCAGCTCACCCTGCATGAGAAAAATGGCTGGCAAAATGGTTGTGAGTGTTAAAATGAAAGAGAGGGTCAGTCCTTAGTGATCTTATGAAACAGTCCAGAGGCTTCACCAGACACATCTCATCCTCTTTCATCCATGAGCTGGGCAAGAGCTTAGAAACACGGTCTCTCAAATACCTTGCCAATGCTCATCTGATTTACGCTCGCTTGCCAAGCTCTGATAACCCAGTTGTACCTGAATTCTGTAGTTCTCTTGAGAGGACCTTGAGTTCCCATTTGTTTCATTTGGCACCGAGCACTTGAAAGTCAAGCTGTGTCTGCCTTCGGGGCTGTTTACTGACTCTTCAACAGCATAGCAGCCTGGGCAGGGGAGAGGAGTGATCCTGACTCTGCTCGGTCTTCCTGGCCCTGACATTTGGTGGATGGGGTGAGGTGTTCTTCAGGAAGCTGCATCTGGAATTCATGCACAGCAGCTGAGGCATGAAGTGTGGAGACTGTACGTATCGATTCAAAATGGCGCTTTCAGGAGCTATTGGCAGGAAGTTGGTTATTAATGCAAGGAGGAGGAAATGGTATTGAAGGGCTTGATAAAGTATTTTAATTAAGACTAAAATGTAACGTAATACCCAAGTCCTTTACTTGCTGTAAGTGAAATCTAAGGGGAGGGGGAAATATATTTGACGAAACTCCCAGTAAAATTTGTATTCATATATGAATGCAGTCATTGTGACATGACTTGTATTGATATTTTATTTCCTTTCCCCTGATAATAAGATGACCAAATACTTTCCAGATGTCAGTCTGAAATAGACATTGCATGAGATTTTGTTTTCAGATGGGGAAAACCTTACTTTTGTCATGTGTATGCCTTTTATTTTTCCAAATGTGTTCTCACAATGTGGATCTTCTGTGGCTCTGCTGTTTGCTTGTTATGTGTTTTTACCTTGCTTTGTTTGTTGTTATCTTTTCTTTCTTACTAGATATTTTGGAAAAAAACAAAACCTTAAAATCTTAACTTACTGAAAGAATGAATGCATATCCGACTTTCATGGCTGGCTTTAAATGTGCTTTTATTTATTTAAAGAGTGGATCATCTTTTATGGTGCACTGAACTTTGAATGCTACCATTTCAAAGGGAAGATGAAACTGAGGTGTACAATTGCGCAACTGCGTTACAGTTCTTTAGTTTCAAGTGTTCAAAAATCAGAAGTACAGACTTTCTCTTAGTTACTTTTCATTTTCACTATAACATTCTAAAGTGCCTAAATTGGCCATTGTAAGACAAGCGTAAGTATCCAACAGTAAAAGAGAGAGGGTTTTTTCTGTTGTGCTTATATAGCTTGAGATTTTGCCAAAAGAAACATCCGTGAAATTTCTACCTTTAGTGTTTTTTGTAATAATTACGAGAGTTCAAAATTTGGCTTTTACAGAACATTTTCATAAAATACCAACTGTGGAATCGTTCTTACAACTGCTGTTTCAGATGGTGGTTCATCATATTGAGATAAAGGAAACCACTTTTGGCTGTAAAGTCTACTACTACAAAAAGAAAGAAAGAAGTTACCGTATTTAATTACTTGATTTGGTCATGGATCCATCTAAAACCACCTGTATTTTGTAACCAGGAAATCTTTTTTCCAGACTTACATTTTGGTTTTACTGACAGCTTATTTATTCTTAAAGTGTTGTTGTCGGTCAGGACTGCCTAATATTTTCAGCCCCTTGAATCATTCCCCTACTGAGGTGGGACATGACGATTTTGACCTGTTGTCACTACATAAGCATCTTCCCTTCTTCCCCTTCAACTTTTCATGGCACTTTTGAAACCCCAAGTTAAGATCTGATAGTGAAAGACTGAGCAATGAAAGGATGTTCAGCTTCACCAGTTGTACAGGCGGCAACCTCAGGAGCTCTAAAATATGAACTGTTTTACTACATAATGAGAAAGCTATGAAGACAGGTACTGTCTATGTGATAGATAAATGCAAGGTAGTTCTTGTACAGCTACACACTTAGAAACACTTGCAGCTCTGTAGTGTTAAAAAAAAACCCAAAACACCTCACAAAACAAACAAAAAACCCACCCCAAAAGGAGAAGCCAATAATCCTTCCAAACTCCTCTAAACATTTTTGTTTTAAAGTTATGAAGAAAAAAAAATAAATCACAGAAGTCAACAGGCTTCACCTTGTTATATTTTTCCTCCTAATTGTCTTCGTCTTTGTCTCTTCTGCATTTTGAAATTATATTTCTCCTCTTTTTAAAGAGTTTCAAATATACAGCAGCAGCTGGCCTTGCTAGACACGGAATCCTGGCCAGGAATGGCTGAAGCGGACAGGGACCGTCTTCAGCTCATCAAAGAGAAGGAGGCGCTTCTTCAGGAGCTGCAGCTTATCAGCCAGCAGAGGCGATCCCCCGAAGACATTGCACGTTTGGAGGAGGAAAAAAGACGCTTGGAGGATGAAATTCAACGGGCTCGAGCAACCTCTGCTCATGGGGCCACTGAAAGGTTTGGGAACTTAAATCTTCTTATCTACTGTAACATCCATTCAGGTAGTTTCAAACTGAAGAGTACATAGGGAAATTCACTGTGTTGAAGAAGAAAAAAATTGTTACTAGGGTAATTTGCTTTCAAAAAAGGAGGAATCTGCTCCTGACACTTAAATCGTGTCTGTCTGGAGTGATGTCAACTAGTTAGTTTTCCTTTAATTTATCTAAAAAGTCTGAATAGGAAGAAGACATGAGAACAGAATCACAAGAGATGCTTAGAATATGTCTGAGCGATACTGTCTGGTAATAGAGACCTGAATAATAGTACCTGGATAGTGAAAGATTTTTCCTTTATTTTGCGGTGGAGTAATCCTTTCCTATATTTGGGTTCTGCCTTATAACAGGAAAATTAAGCGCTTCACTTTCTTACTGCCTCTTGAATACAGTTTTTCCTTTTCATTTGCAATCTTAGCAGTTGGAGCACATCCCAACTCTAACATTCAGAGAACATAGTAAACAGAGGCATTCTTGAAAACCTAAATTAAATATCAAGTTAATATGTAAAAACAAACAACCCCTTCAAAATATTAATGGAAACACTGTGTTTATTTCAAAGTTGCAGTTTTTCCTACAGCCAATGCAATGGACAAAAACTTAACCTCTTCTTGTTACCATAGACTGCTTCCAGTGCAAGCGAGAAAGTACTTGCTCTTGTTTCCCAGTCTTGCTTCTCTTAAATAGATGATACGTAGGTGATACCCAGAAATGCCAGCTTTAAAATTTATAGAGAAGTGGTTTAGGGCTTTTTTTTTAACAACTGGACAGTACTTTTGCCCACTAAACTATTCGACGCAGGACAGCTTTCCTGGTTGTCCCTGCTGTTCTTCGGTGTTCTGAAACAGACCGAGGCATGAGTTAGTGGAAAAAAGATTTGATGCTTGAGGAAAACTGCGTGAGCCAGTGTTAATGTGATCTGTGTAAAGGTTAATGTTTACATAATTAAGATGCTTTTAAAATACTTAGAAGTGCTTTCCAATTTTGAGAACTTCAGTTCCTTTGAAAAGGGATTACTTTGGACAGTAAATTCAGGCAGTAAAGAGAAAATTCACAGCCAACCTAGAGTTCAGTGTTACATATTTTGCAGTTTTTGCAATATTGTTACATTGATTTTTCAGCTTAAACTGACAGAAAAGGGAGTTTACTTTACACTGCAGCGTAGTAAGTTTTATTTGCTGTTTTTGGGCTCTCGTGTTAGGCAGTGCATACTGTATTTTGGCAAGAAGGCCAAGCTGTTTTTCCATGTAGTTCGTGCTGTGGAAACCAGCGTTCCAGTGTGATACTTGATATTTGAAATGCTAGCAAAAAGTTGAGTAGAAGTTAGAATAATATTGAAGGGCACTCTGTTTGTGTATAACTAATTGGAGGAAAGCTTAACTATTAGTAACTCTAATTTATTTGTTTGGTTTAGGCTCAGGAATAACCAAAACCATTCCTAGTTCTGTTCTTCTGTTTCAAATTTCTCCTGATCACGAAGTACAAAGAAGTTTCCCCTTTAAAGAATACCCAGCCCTGTTCTGTTACTCAGTTTTAGAGGCACTGGATTATGCACAGATCAGAACTAACTGTAATTTGTGTGACATGCAGTGCATGTTGTTGTTTTTTAAAGTACATGGTGTGAATACTGCTCCTTACCCCTGCAAGCTTTTGAATCAGTTAAGTTTCTTGCTTCCATTTCTTGCCTTTTCTGTTGGTTCTTGTGTGCAAGTGCCTTTATCATGGAAGTTTAATTTTATATATAAATATCTGAGCCACAGCCCCCTTGCACCACTCAGTGAACCTGATCCGGGGTCCACAGAAGCAGGAGAAAAGCCTCAGCGCTGCCTGCGCTCAGGCGTGCGGCTGCTGCTGTGTGGTTGCAGTGAAGGGAGCCTCCCCGGGGCGCGGTGGGGTTGCTGGAGCTCAGCGCTGCAGCCCCTTGCCAGCGTATGGATTGATGGAGCTGCAGGCCAGAGGAGTTGAGAGATTTATGTTGTTACTGCTAACAAAGACATACTTTTTTTCATATCTTAACCATCCACAGTTCACTGAAACTAATGCTGCCATTTTGTTTTATCCATGACTCCCCCCCTTTTTGTTTATTTTCTTATTTTTTCAATATCCTATTCATTAACATGTTGAATTCTAGCAGCTGTCTTTGCAGTTGAGGAAGGTCTGAAGCAGTCAAATAAGTTTGATCTGCTTCTTCCAAGCTGTCTGTCAGAATCCAAATTTCCAGCCAACTTGTAAATGCAGGGCTGGAGCAGTAATCTTCCTGGACATGAAAATGTACAACACAAAAGCGATTATCACCCTGATCTTATTTTGAAGTTTGAGGTTCAAGATTGGGCTTGGAAAAAGAAAACACCAGGAATACTTATAATTCCAGATATAGGAAAAGAGTAAGTGTGATATCAATAGATAAAATCTAGTCTTTGAAGTTTTAGTGATCTCGAAATACAGAACTTAAGATGTCTTGTAAGTGTATGAGACCGACAGCATTATAGGTACATTCTAGTTGTGTTGTGGCAGTGGTACTGAGTAATTCAGCTGCTTCTTATTAGAACAGGCAAACAATAAGTGGCAGCAAGAGATTTTTGTCATAGCTTAGTATTCAAAATGCTGTAGCACCTGCTTAAATATAATGTTATATAAATGTACTCGAAACACCTAGAATTAGAGTTTAATATTGAGTTTTATGGTTACTGCTTAACAGAAGTCCTCCAGAATTTTTTTTATCTTTGAAAGTTGGCACTCTTAGCTTGCGTAATAGAGCTATTTGAAAGATTTATTTCCTGCCAAGGCCATGAAAGTCGTAGTAATTCTCTGTATTTTACTGGCATAATCAGGTTGATGCAAGGGAAAACAAAAACTTGTAGAGTCTGGTGTTTTTACCTAGGACGTGTTATGACTTTGCTAGTTGGTGTCACGTATTTTCAACATCATGACTCTTACATTGTGCCTCAGTAACTTTCCTTGTCTGGGAATTCTGCTGGAGTCTTGATTTTCATGTTCTCGCTGGAGTTTCTATCGGTGCATATGAGCTGTGTGGAGTAAAACTTTTCATTAAACAGTGAAACTTCTTTTTATATTTCAAACTGCAGTGCAATGATACTTTTCTGTACTTGGAAAGCTCCTAGCACATCTTGAGCACTGGCGTAATGAAGAAAAATAGTAATGTATGTCTGTTTAATTATAGGATACTGTTACAGGAAAAGAGAAATTGTTTGCTTATGCAACTAGAGGAAGCTACACGTTTAACCTCATATTTACACTCCCAGTTAAAAAGGTGAGTTATGCAAAACCAGCAGGTTTTGAAGTAGAGAAGCATATTAATAATCTATAAAGTTTACCTTTAAATATGTATTTATGTATGTGTGCTAAGTATAAATTTAGTAAAAAATAATTTCACGATTTGATCTATAGAATGTGATGATTTGGATGGAGTTGTATAAATAGTATTAGTGATGGCTATTTGGGCTGTGCTATTATGTTTATTTGGGAATTTTAGATATTATTTTTTGAAAAGAAGATATATACTTAAAACCTATTGTAATATTGTTACTGTTTTACTAATATGAAGATAACATTCTTGTAAGCTCTATGAGGTTTAATATTCTGATACTTTCTCCAAAGGAGGGGGTTTTGATCCCTGGTGAGATGACAGAAGTTTGCCATTTAAATATGAGAATGTGCTAAGACCCACACAGAAGCCCAGGATGTTTTGCATATTCACACTCACAGCTGCCTTTTTAGATGCAGCTCTTGGGGATTCCTTAGCTCAACACCACACCAACATCAAAAGCTCAGTTCCTGCTGTGTCTCACTTCATCTCTCTTCGTCACTTAGATTTTTCTCTCCGTGACTGTCTGAGAGTGGCAAGAGGAACTGGAATAGGATTCATCCTAAAGCCTTTTTTATTTTGCACTGGAAAAACTTGTGAGGGTGAGGCTTACACAGCAGTTTGTTAGGACTTTCCAAATCCCTTTTCACTTCTTCTCCCTGATACATTTATGACCCATCATTAATGTCAGTTCAAGCTGGATCATGATACCCTTCCTGGCTTCATATTTGAGTCCATTGATCTAGATCCTGCTGGATTCTGGCCTCTTTTCTTCCAGATGATGTCTGTTTACACACTGAAGGAAAGAGTAGACTTGTCCTGTGGACGCTTTGTCTTCAGTCACGTGCTCCTGATTCGGTTGTCACTTGCGCTGTTCCATTCACAGCTGTGCTTGAGATCAGGGCAAGAGACACCAGCTAGACCTTAAAATGCCAAATCATCTCTCCGAGTCACTGCACTGAATACATGTAAAATTGCTTGTGTAATCTGGATTGACGTTTTTATGTCTGCACTGGTGTTTCTCATTATATCTGACAAGGCCCTTGTTTTGTTATCTCTTTCTTTGCCTGCCGTAGCCTGTCAGCTAGCACCCTCACCATGTCCTCTGGCAGCAGCAGGGGATCCCTGGCCTCCAGTCGAGGATCCTTGGCCTCCAGCCGAGGCTCCCTCAGCTCGGTCAGCTTTACGGACATCTATGGCCTTCCACAGTACGACAAATCAGACAGCGTTACAGACTACGGACAGCATTTGCGCTTTGACATCATTCCCTTCGAGTCGCTCACAAAGGATGTGCCGTACGCTGATGCCATTGGACACTCAAACTTCAATAAGCAGCGGAGGTCTCTGGATACCCCACAGTCCCTGGCGTCCCTGTCATCGCGGTCCTCCTTGTCATCGTTGTCCCCTCCAAGCTCGCCCCTGGACACCCCGTTTCTCTCTGCATCTCGAGATTCTCCCTTGGCCCAGATGTCAGAAGGTTTTGAGGAGATGGCAAGTGTAGGAGCCCTGGAAATGCTCAGGGCTCAGACCGCAGCGCTGGGTGACGATGATATGCAAGGACCGAGTTCATCTCAGATGTCCGCTTACCCTGTGGACGCTGAAGGGCTGAGAGAAATGGGACCACAGCTGACTGCTGTCCAAACTGGTGGAGGTGAGTTTCTGGGCATTATTGTTTTGTTGCATTATCATAGAAAATGTCACACTGACCTAAACATACGAGCGCAGTAGAGATTCTTCCTCAGTTTGGCTTATTTTAAATCCATCAGTCAAAAATTACATGGTAGATGCAACAACAAAAAAACCCCAAAACCTTCAAACTTCAGATATAGAGTGAAGAGGTGAGAGAGTAGAGAAATCCTCGTAAATAGATCTTAAAATAGCGATGAATTGGATGGAAGAAAAGGAGTGGAATATGGACTTTGGAGTGTAGCGCATCAAGGAATAAATGTTTTTGTCTTGGATTGGGAATTAGTAAAAATATGTGGTTTAGTTAAGTCTGAGGCCCCTGGCTGTGCCCGTGTTGCCATTATTCTGATAATTTAAAGCCACACAAACCCAGTGGGGGGGGGGGACGACCCCAAAAAACAAATACAAAACCAGTTATGGATGCTGCCGACAGTGGTTGAAGGCTGGCTGACTCCATGCTGAACTCACACACACCTCAGAGCAGGTTCCCATGTTCGAGTTCTGCAATGGAGCAGAAGCCACAGCGTTGAGTGCGTGGTGCACCGTGCTCATGAGTAGAGCGCTTTGTCAGCCAAGGAGCACGTTTTGTTGGGGGTGTGTGAGAAGTTAAGCATCCAACTTGAGTGCTTGTCTTGGGGAACCTGTGCGCTGTGATCGCAGAGGAGCGATGGGCGCAGCTACTGCGGCACACGTACGGTTGGATTTTCTTTTGCTGCTTGACTGTGAAGTTGATGGACTTTGCTTTCACTTGCATTGGTGGAAGCTGCTGAGGCTCTACAGATGAGAAACATAAATTAAAGAGATCGAAGAGGAAACAGAAACCTTTTTAAAAAACAAAACATAAATACCTGAACGTACAGGAACGTGAAAAATAAAATGAAGAACTGCTGTTAAAATGAAGAATATTCCTTCATGATGACTTTTTTTGTGTGTTGGCCAAGCATGTACTGCTAATAAAAATCATACCAGTAGAGAAGGGCTTTTAGAAAATATTTTTAATATTAAAGACTGTAATTCCCCTCCCATTTCTATATCCAGAATTCTGTGCTACCAGTTACGTAGAATGTTGCATTCAGAACTTAGGATATCAAGAGTAATTTGAAATATATCCAGAAGAATGTATAATTTTGTCCTACCAAATTCTTACTTGTCAAGTGATGATGAGAAGGAACATTGACAGTATCTAAGGAAAAGCCTTCGGCTTTTTATTTCAAAAAATAAAATGTCACCAGTATGCTGAAAAGCCTGTATTGTTCAAACAGCATTTGAGTCTAGACTCACCTGCTTTCCTTAACACAGCTAGTAGTGCCAGAAGATACTGCTGCAGAAGTTACGTTTACTAGATGGAAACATTTCTAGTGTCCATATTGCAGCATTCAGACCAAAATAAACAGCATTCCAGAGCCCAGCATGTAAGCTTCTGCTTAAATTCGTACCATGAAGAGGCTTCCTGAGGCTTTCTTTAAACCTCAGCTCAGCCCACAGCGTGTCTTCACCCATCGTGGTAAGTGAAACTATGTTAGTAGTTCATTTATAGCTCCTCTGTGTTTCCTAGAAATGAAGGCCTGGTCTGAGGGCCTAGGAAGCAATAGGATGAGGGTCACATTCCCGCTTTGGTTTTCCTTTTCTCCCTTCTCTGTCACGTTTCTGCAGATTTCACATTTCTCTGAAAACCTCTGGCGGATCAGGCCTGTGGTCCCTGCTGGCACTGCGGCCTTGTCCGGCTCCAGCTCCTAGGCCGGGGGTTGCAGCTTTGCTCTGTGTACAACACAGTGCTCTGTGTTGCTTTTTGAGGAAGAATGTATGGTTGAAAAGTAAAAGGCTGTCTCTTTTGATATTTTTTAAAAGTTATTTTAATTTTAAAGCAATTGCTTAAGAAAAATTTGTTTAACCTCTCTGATTTTTGGCTGGAGTCATGACTACTTGGAGTTCAGCACTCAATTGCAATGCAATTGTTTACAAGCAGCAGTTGGAAATTTCTAAATTAATTTGATTTTATACTCTTTTCTTGATGAACTTGATGGAGAATCAAGCCTGTATATCGCATTTTGGGAACCCTCAGATATTGAGGGGGGTTTGGTTTTCCCTAAGGTACTTGTGCAGTGTGCTTTGCTGCTGCCACCCAATGGTCTGGTAGCAGAATGCAACACTGGAAAACCAGTATCAACTCGGACAAATCTTTTGCCTGTTCCTTCACTAGACAAAAATATGAGGTAATTTTTGCAAATTCCAGGGGCTGGGAGGGTTACCACTGATTAAACTGCACGTACTTGGCACTGAAGCAGCACCTGAACAAGTTCAAGGAGTTCTTCAGGAACTGCAGTATTGATGTTCAGTTGCTGCTCTGCTGTTTTCTTGCTCTGCAGCTGTTTCAGGGACATACTGTGAAACACGTTACCATGTGTCCATGGAGGGAATACACCTGAGAGGTTAAATTCTTCTTACTTATAAAGCTGGGAGTGGGAGGAAACATGTTAATAAAATATTGGGCTTTAATATCTTCACTATATCTTCTTCTATCCTGAAATAATCTTTCAAGTTCTAAGTTTTCTTCAGTTCCTAAATAATCTCTTATTTTCAAAATATTGTCGTAGATCTAAAAGATGATTTATTGTTGTGTGCTTTTCATTTTGTCTTGTTTCTCATGCGGCACAGCAGAAAAATTCACTGTAAGTGAACCTGAAATGACTTATTGTGCTGTTTTTGCCTGTAATTCCCAGCGTGTTTTTCTGTGTGAAGTGTTGGTTTTTTGGTTGGTTTTTTGTTTCTTTTTCTTATTTTTTTGTGTTGCATGTGAAGAAGCAGGAGATTTTGCTACATTTGATTTTGTTTGATGATGTGCTGTATCTGTTTAATCATTATGGCATACTTTAATGTTTTGCTATGTCAACTAAACAATGTATTCATGGCTGTAGTCAAATTCCTGGAAAAAGTGTTCTGCGAGCTTCAGCTTTATTATATCATAGTAATGCCTGACAGCATCATGGTAGGTGAGGTCTGTTTGTGTCTCTGATTTAGCTTTTATGAGAGTGTTTGACTCTTATTAGTGCATTTTGAGCTCCTGTGTGGTATTTGTAGTCTCCTAAGTTTTGAAACATGCTTTAGATCTATTTATGTCTTTTTTAGCTAATGAAATCTTGGACACTAGAATTTACTTCAAAGTTCACTTTTTCAACTAGTGACACCTGAGAATATCCTTTTAACCAGGGCTGTCTTATCTTTGCCAAGCTTTGGCACTCAGTAGTTATGGAAATCCATAGATATTGTTCACTGATTTTGTTCTTTAAATAAGAAAAGGAAAGGTAATTGTCTATCTTAGAAAATTTCTTTTTAAACAGTTCTTCAGATTCCAGCGTTGGAAGGTCTGTTCTGTAACCTGCGCTAAACCTTGTTCTGTTTAAACCAGAATTTGATGTTTCTTTCTTTTTGACCAATTTTTCCTGCCTTTTTTTTTTCCTTTTTATTTTCTAGTCAAGAGCATGTTCTGGTGTTTGCATCTCTCCCAAATTCTCTGGGATTGTCCAGATGTTATTGGTCGCTCTCGTGGCCTGCAGGCAATGGGTGAATCGTTGTCAAGTTACAACATTGTTGTAACACATCAGTTTTTCATGATGTTACACTGTTGCTTCAGACCAGTTTTTCCTTTCAGACAAATTGTGAACAGAAATCTCAAAGGAGAGAGCCCATGAGGTCTTTTGTCTCCTACATCTGTGCAAAGTGTTCACAAAGAAGGGGTGAGCCAAAGGCTTACTTCCAAAAAGAAGTCATTATAATGTAACTTGTTGGGATTAGTTCATAAATTACAGAAGCACTTTTGTACAAAAATTATACACTATTGTGAAGTTCATCCTTTTTCCAGTGATGTAAAATTACTGGGAAATTTTGATACTAAAAAACATCCTTATAGACTGTGAGTCTTGATTCTGCATAAATACCCAGTGACAGCACTGGTGGAGGTGAGCTCACTAAATTAAAAGTTCTTAAAAACAGAATACAATGGAACAAAACAAACCCACCACATTGTACAAGTGGTATGAAAGAGAGTGTGATTCATAGAATCATTTGGTTGGAAAAGGCCTTTAAGAGCATCGAATCCAACCATAACTCAAACACAGTTTCTTTGCTTTCTGTGAGCTAGCAAGAAGTTTGCTCTCATTTGTGGTGGGGATGAAATGAGTTATACTGCACCGTGGTGTGTGATGGGCAGTAAAGATGAGGTGCTCTAATTTGGGGAGAAAAAGACTGGTTCTTCTCTAGGCAGAGAGACAAATGCAGATTGGGATGTCCCGGATCAGCAGATAAATTTGCTGCGTAGCTGAAGATGTCTAAATCAAGCTGAAGACATCTTCATTGAGTCTGGGTGGGAGGTCCATAGGGCTACTTATGGATCCAAAAGAACAGAGAATTGGCTCTGGCTAGTTTATGGGACATCTTTTTTTTGTTGTTGGGACATCTTTTTTTTTTTGTTATCGGGACTTTCTAGGGCAGAATCAGTGAATTTTAGCACCAAACAGGGTCCTGTGGTTTTGGGAATCTCATTTGGGATTCTGTGCTGTTTGTGCTCTGATAAAAGGAACGTACCTTGGGCTGGCGCAGGACTGCCAGGCTCAGTGCACCCTGTTTGCCGGTCCCACCGTGGGTTAAAGCTAACCAGCTGCTCCTGTTGACAGCAGCAGTGTGGTTGTGCGAATTTGGAGGACTTCACTTCCTGTTGTCCTGTTCTGGTGGTGCTTAAGTGGAAGGTGAGATGGGTCCCATGCAGAGAGGTGGCTTCACTGGTCTGTACCTCAGCTGGGTTCTGCAGGTGGAGCTCAGGCTGTTGGCTGGCGTGATGCTGAAGGAAATTTATTGATAAAGTACCAGCCTTTTATTTTTGATGCCTTGAGAAAACATGTAACAGAGATACTGAATGAGTTGTTACTTTAAGCGTGTTTCACCCTTCATGGGGTTAGTAAGTAGGAAATGTCAGCTGGTGCTTGCCTCCTGTGACGTGCACTGTGCCACTGCCACTCCAAATGCTGTCTGCTGAAACTGGGAATACTTCCATGCTGTCTGTTTTAAATTTCTGAGTGTGGGTAAACTTTTTTCCCTACCTCTGAAGTGGCACCTCTTTGCCATTGCTTTTCTGCTCTGGGGACAGTTGTTGACCCTTAAGGAAAAGTGGGGAAAGTTGGCAAAAGATCTTCGCTGTGCAGTGAAGAAACTGCACTTCCATGAGTGTGTAATGGTTCTCTCTACCACGTGAAAGAAACCAACCTCAAGTTAGGAGCTGTCACTGAAGTGTCCAAACCTTACCCGTGCAGTTCTTAAGCATTACCTCTTGTGCACATACTCTAAAGGACTTGTAGCTGCTATGCCCATCTGCCTCTGCAAACCCTGATGTATAACAATTTTTGTTGATATACCGTCAAAATGATGCTGAGTTGCTATTCTTCGTGCTTCTGGTGATTCGGGGAAGGGTGGAAGAGGGGGTTGAATATTGCTTCCTCCGCCCCTGGTCAGTTTTCAAAGTCATTCCCCAAGAATTTGAAAAAACAGTGGTCTGAGCGAGTTGGAAAGCGCTGGTTCTTTTTGATAATGCCTCTCAGACTGTAAATAAAAGCTGCTATTATGCGACGGTATAAACAGTATGCTTTGAGACTTTGTATTAGGAAACAAACGAGAACAAAACTTCACATTGTGTTATCAGATAACTTCTTAAAAGAATTAGTCTCTGTGTTTGTTTTCAGCCTATTGTGTGTTCAGTAGGTAAATCTTAAAAGTTTAGGCTATCATGTGTATGTATGTGGAATTAATGTAAGTCTTCCTCCAGGAGGGATTATTCTACCAGAAAAGCATTTAATAACAATGCAATTGGTTTATACTTGGTCTTGGCAGAGAAAAATTAGCCACAAACTTCCTTCCTTCATTCTCCCCCAGAAAATCTTTAGTCAGTTGTGTTGTAGGTTTTTAACGTAGAAGTTAGATGAAAGAGCAACAAACTGTGTTTGTGCCAGCTGTTTTGCCAGTAGTTTTGATACAGTAAATGTTTCTTGTTTAATTTTGAAGAGATTGCCTTGAGCTGATGTTGTCTTCACTTTTTTCTCCGTGACAGCTGTAACTCTGCGAGGAGACAGTGGCAGAAGATCGGAGAGGAGAGGCAGGCGAGTTTCAGCATGTCTCTCAGATCATTCACTGGCTAGTGACAGTGGCGTGTTTGAAGCTTTAAGCAAAAGGTCAGGTGTATAAATGCATAATAAGCTGGAAATGTTCCTCTTCTACCACGTGGTCCAAAATAATTAGTTGGAAATTTCTGAATGTGCTTTCAAAATTGTTAATTCTTAGTAACATAAGGATATTAGGTTGCATGCTTTAAAGGAAAGAAGCTTTCTACATGCAATTCCACTGTCGTCTTCACAAGCGCTGAGTCCCTTTCACTTTATTGTCTCTAACATTTTAACACCGTGTACTTCTCCCTTGAAAGATTGTTTTCTCAGCTTATTAGTCATAAATCAATAATTTTATTTTAACCATTTAAAACAAAACTAAATTCTACAGTGTGACTTACAGTTTTGAGTACCACATGATAAAATTATAACTGCAAGGAAGAAATGTATGGAGGGCTGAAAATCTGAAAATGTGTAGGTTGACCAAGTGGTTGAAGGGTGGGTAAAGAAGCGGTTACTTTATACAATTGTATTAACACAATAAACAGTAACTGGGACAAAGAGAAGGTTGTGAGGATGCTGAAGAGAAGTGGAAGGCAGAATAAATATTACAATAACCTAAATATCTTGAAAGAGGTATTTTAAAACATCAATTTTAAAAATAATGAATTACTACTTTTGTGTGTTTTTTAAATAGAGATCTCGGTTCCTTCTGTATTACCAAATGATAGCTTATATTCACAAACCACAAAATAAATGTTCATTTCATTATGTTTTAACAGCATAGGTCACTATGTAGTTTACAGTACTTTCTGTTCCTGCAGGAATGAAGATCTGGAAGAGCCTGTTTATGGTGATGCTGCCAGTAATGAAGAACCGCAAATACACGTTGGATTTCTGTAAGCAGTCTCACGACTTTTTCTCCCTGTAGCAGGAATTGCTCACTGGCTTTTTTGGTTTTGGTTTTTAATTTTTCAATAAACTAAACTGCAGTGGATAGTTTTAAGAAGTTTCTGAACTGAAAGCCAGTTTAGTGGATGTACACTTTAGTCACTCACACGCTACTTGTGCTGGGGATGTGTCTTAACCATAGTTTATTCAGTGTCCTTTCAGTGCTGGCTGATAAAAGGACCTTCATTACTTCGTTCAGTAGCATTTATTTTCATTGTCTGGGCCATTATTGTGAGTATGGATATAGGGACAGGTCTGTGAGTGAGATCTTTTTATGCTAGATAAAGGAGGATTACCTTAGGAAAGTCACAGGTGAAAAGACACAAATACAAATGCAGTTCCCAAATACAGCTTTGAAATCCTGTGCTTAGGGCATGCTATTGGTAGTCATGGGAGTAGCTGGGGAAGGGGAGATTATAGCAATGCAGGATGTCCTATCTTAGACAGCCCTCCAGAATTGTCTCTACCCCTCGAAAAATCAATTTCCAAGCCTGTGAGTTTTCAAATCTCAACCAGGTTTGTTAGTTCCATTTCACAGTTCATGCTGATGTGAAAGAGTAGCATTTTTCGTTTATTTTTGTTTACCCATGAAAATAATGCAGACTGATTTTTCTGATGTAACTGATATGTTGGATGACATGTACACACACACACACACACACACACACATGCATATAGTATAAGTTTAAACCAAGGAATGTATTTTATAAAACCTGTTTGTTATCAAGAGTCACAGTAAGGAATACTGTTTCATTTTTTTAGTTCTGATAACTTTGTTACCGTAGCTAATTTTACTAATGATGTTCTATTACTAGTGTGTGATATCTGTAATTGCTTTTGATTCAGACTGATTTGTGCAAGAGATTGGTTTGACAGCAAAAAGCGCTTTTACATTCTTTATATCTGTAGTCTTTCATCTCTCTCTCTTCAGTAAAATATTGATGCTTGGTGACTAAGACAGGTAACTTATTTTCCAGGCACGACAGTGGAAGCGAATGTCTGTTAGTCCACGTATTGCAGCTGAAGAACTTCACTAGTCTAGTTGTTAAAGAAAACTGCAAAATGTAAGCATAAATTTCACCCAAAGTCTGGCAACTGCTTGTTTTGTGCCACAGTTGTAAATACCATAGATTTGTTTGCTTTCATGCAAAGCTAAGCCGTTTCTAGAGAAGATGGTATGCATGTCTTAGCTTACACGGGCAGAGGATCAATTTTATGGATACAAAATGTCCCTTTTATAGAACCTCTATCATAAGACTCAGGTAACAAGTGTAGTCTGTAATGACCCATGTTCTTACTTGTTAATTATGTATATGAAAATCTGTTCAAAACCATCAAAGTCATGCTTCCATCACCCCATGTCTTGTGGCCAAAAAGCCATCTACATTATTTGCAGTATTCCAGAAATATTATTTCCTGTACAGCTTCTCTGTATCCCAGAATAAGCTTAGTGTAATTTTCTCAGATTCCTATGGTCACATCTGTATTGATAAGTAAGAGAGATACCCTACCCGTTATCTTAAAAACCAAACAAACAAAACCCAAGACACAACAACCAAAACACACAAACAACAGTAATAACAAAAAAAACCAACCAGCACATCTGCAGGATTCTTGTGGCCATTATAGCTCTCCTTGAATATCTGTGAAACACCTATTTTAGCACAAATACAAGCTGGGAATCAATACAAACAATTGAATTTTTTAACCTTTTGTGGCCTGTGCTACTTTTTAAAATTCCATATTGCATTTATATAGAACATTGCTTAGTTTATTCTAATAAAGGTTCCTTAAATAATGGCAATGTTGCCGTAAAACGCAGTGTTATCTAGTGATATGCATCTTAACATATTGCAAAGAAATTTGACCCATGAAAATTGTTGATCTTTATCTCTGGGAGAGGTTGGTTGAGAACTGCGGAAAATGGAGGCGTGATAACATTGTTGTGTTGTAAAGTAAGCCATTCTATGGGAGTCGTTAAATTGATGTACATCTCACTGAATGAGTTGGGTCTTGCTGACCCTGCGAACCTCTAGTGGAAATTCTTCATATAGGTCAGTGCATCAGTGTTGGTCTTCTGCTGTGTTTGCAATCTGAGCACAAGGGCACAAGGGAAAAAAACATAAGTACTGAGTAGTACTCAACCACGTTGTCTTGTGATTAGAAGAGAAATAAGCGCCATCTGAAGAAAGTAGAGTCGAATCACTAAGGAGCAGAAAGACTCCAGAGGGTTTGTTGGACATTGTCCTCAAGGCAATCAGACATCTAAGTGACTCTCAAGAAGGCAGTTCTATTCCCCAGCCTTCTCAGTTTAACTACTTGGGCTGCAATCACAAAATTGCAGTGCTGCAGGGTAAATGAATTGGTTTGACTGGTCAAAAAAGAAGTTTATCTTACCAAAACCAGAAAAACCTTTTAGCCAGTTTGATGAACTTCTTCATGCAACTGTACGCGTCCATTGAATCAGCTGCTGGGGGCAGTGGGGAGGAGGTCGCCTGCAGCAGCCAGTGAGCAGAGGAATTGGATCGCTGCCTTTTTACAGCATGTAAAGCTCTTTAGCTGGTGGCTGCTCCACACTCCAGCACTGCAGTTCCACCACAGTGAGCTCTTCCAGTTGTCCTCTAGCCATTTATTTGCCTATCAGTGTCGACCCCTCTCTGATGATGGCTTAAGACTTCGCACAGCCATGCAGTCAACTAGAGTTGCATGAAGCTGTTTACTGGTACAAGGGAAGGTATGGCAAAAATAGGATATTACAGGGGCTGGACAAGCAGTCGGGACAGAGAGAACAAAGAAATGCTTTGCTAAGTAGATCTGCTGCCTTCTGTCACATTGAAGTGGTTGTGGATTTTGATTTTTGGTTGTAGTCTCAAGTGAGATGGTACTGCATATTTAAGTTTGCTGTTAAGGATGGCAGATGGATGCAATGATTGCAGGCATCTTTTGCCATCCTTTTGTGCTGAGTTTCTTAAGGGAGGTGAGGAGAGGGAAGCATGCTTAGTGGGTAGAAGGAAGAAATGGATCAGTGACATTTATGGGGCAATTCAATTGCCTAAACATAGGCATGTGTTTCCATTTGAAATAGCATAGCATAGCACCTGGCCTCCAGCTGGTGCTGCTCAGGAAGGCTGTAGTTCTCCCATAGATCCTGTGTCATATTTGCTAGCCCTGTGTAGATGCCTTGGGTACCTCAGGGCATCTCAAGTGCCACTTGGCGCCTCTGCGTAAGCATCAAGTTAAAAAAAAGTAGTTTTATGTAGAAAAAGACAGCGTTTCCAAATCAGCTTTGCAGTTTTTCTGTGTTAAGCGTCCAAAGTAAATTCCTGTAGCAAGGAGATTCTTAATGTAGAAGTTACACTGATGTTTTTGCTTAGCTTGATTTTGAGAAATGCAAACTATCTTTCTTTGTGTGAATTGTGCTATTTGTCTGTTTTGCTCTTCCCAGTCACGTGAGAGTCTATTTGCCACCACTTGAGTCAGGCACACCAACCACTTACTGCTCTAGAGCTCTGGAATTCCAAACTCCGTTAATATTTAATGAAGTTTTCCGAATCCCCGTGCATTTGAGTGTTTTGAAATTAAAATCACTGCAGCTGTATATCTGTTCAGTTGACCATCAGCAACAGGAAGAACTCTTGGTAAGTGGTCCTTCTCCGTAAAAGCCCTGCGATATGGGAAACTAAAGGTACTTCAGGAACAGATTTTAAGATTTAAAGAAAGGAAGTGAAGACTTTATTTTTCCATGAGAGGCGCTTTATAGAGTTGTATCTTAATGTGTCTGTCTGTTTGCATACATAAGTATGGTTCTGTTAATAAAAATGGTGGGACTTTAAAAAGTTGAAATATGTGCATTTTAAGTTACATAAAGTCTTGGAAATAATTAGCAAAAATAGAGGTTGAGAAGTGGAGCATTTTAAGCAGTGTTGAAAGTACTTTTATCTGTAATGTTATTTACTGTTACATTGCAGAGGTATGTTGAAAATTGATAAAAGTTTTACATTCACTGCTATGGGATTTAGTAGAGAAGGAGTAAATTTTTTATGTATTTAAGGCATTTCTTACAAATGTCTGCTTTGGGGAAAGTTGAAAAATCTGCTGTTGCTAAATTTTGGTGCAAGAGGGAAAGTGTTGTGTAAGAATTATTTTACCCAGCAGACTTCATTTGACAGCTATTAGACCACAGTGTGCTCAAGACTTCTGTTTCTGCATGGCAGTGTAATGTGTGCATGGTGAAGCAGTGTCAGTAAAATAGCTTCCTAATAGAAAAGACAACAAATAACAAAGCCTTTGTTGCTATGTAACAGTGGTTGAAAATTACTGCTATTATATCAGTCTTAACTTTGTTGCAGGATAATAGTGGTCCAGGCAGCTTTCTGTTACACTGACCTTTTGCTTTAAACTGTTTGAGATATCTGATGTAGCAGTTGTTCAAATAGGTTATATGTGTTAACTTTAGACCTGTTAAATGTTACCTTCATTTAGCTGCTGTCTAATGTAAATATACTTAAATCTGCCTTGGGGCTGATGTCCTGGCTATTTTGAAGTCAATAGGCTGGCATTTCAGTGAGGGGTTTGGATGGGTTAGTGAAAATTTAGTCAAAGTCGTTAAGAGGTAGAAGCATCCCACTGTCATGCTGGATTATGGGAAAGAGGTGTCCATTCAAGCAAATCTAGTCAAGAATGCATGTTTGTTTGTCTACCTTTAAAACTAGGCTGTGTTTTACATAAACACTGATCTTAATGTTGACGGAAGCAGACCCAGGATCTTGTCTGCAATAGGATGTTTTGTCATTATTGCACTACAACCTAATGAAAGAGAAAGCATTGCAAGAATGGGCTGGACATATTAGTGTAAAATGCTTTGTACTGGTATAACCTGTTCCTCTAGGAAGCCAAATAGCTATTTCAGTGTATAGCATCTTTATACTGACACAAGTGCATCTTGATAGGTCTTCAGGTTATGTTGGTAGGAGTTTTTTCTTTGATACTCTTAGTGTAGTTTTGTCAGAAATATCTCTGGTTACAGTATTTGGTAACATACTTTAACAGTGTCACTCAAAAAAAGAGGAACAATACCACGGTTTCTTAATTGAAGTATGTATTTAAACATTATGATTGTCACCTTCTTTTGCTGTAAAATGAAAATAAGCATTTTCTCAAATTAAGAAATAATTTGCTACCTCTCATTGGAACTGCTGTGATGGCCTCTATTATTGTCTGTCACAATCTCTTTCACTGATATTACCATTTTTTCCATCTATTTAATCATACATACAGTTCTGAAGTTCTTGATGACTGCTTTCTTTTCAATTAGCTGATGCCAGTTTAATGCTTTCCTAAATGCAGAAGCCAGGCTGGAGTTTATACTAACTTAAGCAAATATTTGTAAATACAGGGAATGGGGAAAAGAAAACAACATCAAAAACCAAAACCAAACAAACCAACCAACCCAAAAAATAGGAAACAAAAACAAAAGCAAAAAAACCCTCTGACAAATAGTTCTAAACTTCACTTGCACAGAGAAATAAATCTACTAAACTTGTGGAATGGTCTTTCCATTCCCTCAACCTTGTACGTGTGTGCCCTGCCTTTCTTAAAGGTCTTTTTTTCTGTTTTCCTGCAGCTTTCTGAAGCTGTGCTTCCTTAAGTTGGCTTATTTCTTCCCTGGTGGCCTCATCAATGTTGAGATAGGAGAGTTATTTTCCATGATTAGCATGTATAGCTTATGTTAAAACATCAAAGTAATGCGATGGCCTTTCTTGCAATCACATGGTATTACTGTTTCAGTCCCAGTTTCTGATCTTTTACAACCTTGACCAACCAATTATTCCCTGTGTCTTAATTTATTTGGGTTCTTTTTCTTGAGTGTAACATTAGTCTTTCTGCATTTCGTGTTATTTCAGAACATCTGTCCTGTTTTTTAACATAATTTTAAATTCTGATCCTTTTCACTGTAAATTTTACAATCTCTCTGTTTGACATCACCAGCAGATTCGTAAATGCTTTTGCTATTCTGCCATCCAAGTTGTTAACAAATGCTTTAGCGCAGGCCACTAGCAGACCCACCTTGGTTCCTTCTTAGCAAGCTCCAAATCTTGTGGTTGAAGTGAAATATTAATTAGCCTTTTCACTACTGATAATGATTAAGTGGGTTCAATAGTGATTTTCTACCCAATTAGTCATTCCCTTTGTAGCAACAGCTTCTTTGGCGTGCCTCCTTAGCCCCTTAATAACTGCGGTGTGTAGGGCGGCTTCGGACATCTCAAGAGTCAACATATGTGTTTTCCAGTACTGGTGACAGGAAAACAGCTTTTCCTCTCTACCCCTAAAACCAAACGCAGCAGATCTTAAACATTTTCCAATGCAGGAGTGTGAGTATTAGGCACATATTTCTTTCACTATGTCAGAAGTAGATAATTAGAAGACATCTCTGTTTTATATATAAAGGAAAAGCCATCTCTGTTTGTGACATCCAATATACCGACATGATCTTAGTAACATGCTGTACCCTGATATTCTTTTGTTAGTCTCAGACTTTTCTCTGTTGTCCTTTACGTTGTCCTTTATACACCTGTTTAAACAGAGCCCCGGGAACATTCATCTTGGAAAAACAATACAATGATTTTTTTTTGTTATTATTTTCTAATTAACTGTTTCTTTACCTGCTTAGAAGTGAACGCAGTTTCTGTTTACATTTCCTACTGTCTTTACAATTAGAATCATTGCATCCAGCTCTTTGTGAGAGCTGAAAACAACTTTTATGTGATTTTTCCAGTGAAAACATTCTTAGCATGTGGTCCATTAGTATGGAAATGATCAGGTCATTGAAACAGCCAGATAAAGCCAAAAGCAGTAATTAAAGGCTAGCTAATATAAAATCATCACTAGGTCCAGCTAGTGAACTGATTAAAGAAAAAAACTAAACGTGGATTTTGCTCTTTTTCAGTTAGGTCAACACCACTCAGAAATTTCTTGCATGAGCACTGTCTGACGGAATAGGGCTACATGAAAGTTAGGAATACTTTTAGTAGAAACCCTCCATTAAACCTGTTTTCATCTGAATCCGGGAGATGTAAAGATGGCTTGGAAAGTGGAAAAATGTCTTTATGGCCCATTTGACTAACTTATAATATAAGTAGCCAGAAAAAACTTAAATTGTTTTCCATGACTTTTTTTTCCCCTTTTAGAAGGTGCCTCTGAGGACTGGAGAACAGAAGGGTATCTCAAAATATAGGTTTCTCAAACAGAGTAAAGTAATACTGTTAAAGTAATATTAATTTAAGCAAATGTAGAAATCAGATACGTAACTGGGAGAGTTTTTAAATAAAATTATAAGAGCTGTCAGCTGTAACAATCTACATCGGTCAAAGAAATTTTAAATTTTTAACTTAAAGAGAATTTAATATCTGCTCTGATCATTTCTGGTAGCTGGCAAGTGGCAAGAAATTCAGTATGTTAAACATCGTAACACAACAGAACAAAACTGTCTCTTTTTTAGACACTGTTAGCTTTTAGACACTTTAGACACTTTTTTTTAGACACTTAGTATTTAATAAAGTGGGTTTTTTACATTGTGAGTAAAATACTCTTTAAATGAGAATGTGCCTATCCTGCAGTGTATGTTTATCTTACTGTGATCGATGCTTTTTGTTGTTTACAGGGCATTGCTCAGATAAACCTGACTGATGCAGAGAGTTCTGGTGAGATGCAGCTTCACTGGTATTCTGTTCAGATCTTCACTGGGTCAGACCTCCAGAGAGCAAAGAACAAGAAACAGTGTGAAGAAAGTATTTCCCGGTCTTCTGGAAATGTAACTACAGTTAAAACAGTATGGCTCTGAAAAAGGGATTTGTTTACTTTATTTGACCTGCTGGTGGATGGTTGTGGTCTTATCTCAGGTGCAGCTTGTTTTCAAGGTGCACAGGAGGTGATACCTTAATTTAGCTTTTGTGGCAAGAGCTGGATTTTAAGAGAACAATTAAAATCTAGATCACATCTGGACAGATGTTTGAAACAGTGCTCTGTGTACACTTCCATTCCCACTAACTAGAACTCATTAAAAACTTCTGCCACTGCATTTCAAGAGGCTGTCAAGAAAGGTTGTGCAATTCTCATCTTGGAGATTTTTCAGCCCCTTACTGGGCCCTGAGCAGCCTGACGTGGCTGTGAAGCTGTCCTTGCTTTGGGCAGGACTTCGGACCAGGTGACCTCCAGAGGTCTTTTCTGACCTAACTTGGTGGATGATGCTCCACTGTGAGATAAAGTCTGCCTGGCTTCTGTGAGAAGTTGCATTCATGGAACATTATGCACTTTTTGATCATTAAAATTCAGGAGGGATGTTTTGAGGTTGGGTTTTGGGAGGTTTGTTTGGTTTTTTAAGGAACTTACTATAGCTATGTTTTTATTTTGTCTTCTCTGGAAAAATATACGTTAAATACAATGGCTTGTTCAAATGGTTTTATTTGAAGTCTGGTTTACCTTTCAGGATGCAGTGACAGCCCTGTTAGCAAGGACCACGGCCCAGCTGGAAGCAGTTGAGAGAGAGCTGGCAGAAGAGAGGGTGAAGCTGGAGTACACAGAGGAGGAAATCCTGGAGATGGAAAGGAAGGAAGATCAAGCAGAAGCCGTATCAGAAAGGTACAAATAGTAGTTTAAATACCTCACCAAACAGCTGAGTGGTATTTACACTATGGATATAGTCTGAAATACAGCAGGAGAAACAGCAGGTCCTTATTCTGAGATCTGCTCCCTGTTACTGTTACAACTGTAAATTTCTGTTATGTGGTGATGTGCAAACAGGACCTTATTTGAATACCTGTCTGAGTTTAGAGGACTGGGAATTTGGGGAGTGGGAAGACAATAAACAGAAACTTTGCTAGGAAGGCAACTGTAATGGGTTTGCAACAGCACTGTACTAACAAGAAAATAAATAAAAATTTCTGGCAACAGGAGAAAATGTCAAAGAAAGATACACATTACAATGCTTAAGGAGTGAACGTGCAGCACAGCCCTTACCATTCCAGGCTTTATTTCAATGCTGTTTGATTGTTAATAATACTCCTAGTTTGTTACATGAGTTGCATTTTTCTTGTTGTTGTTATTTTCTTAGTATTGCTGTAAAGACCAGAGCATATGCTTCAAGAAAGTTGGGGAAGGTGATTTTTGTTTTTGTTTTTTGCTTTTTTTTTTTAGCATGAAGTGTATTTGCTTGTCTGTGCATCTGCAGAAATGCAAGCAGGATATGTGCTCCCTTTGAAAAGTCTGTATTTTTATTGGAGAAATAGTAGTCTAAAATGACAAACTGACCTGGATAATGAAATATAAAGATGTGAAGCATACTTGCATTATTTTTTTTAATACCTACAAAGTTCTTGTGATGTTCTGACTTTAGGAGTTGGCAAGCAGAATCTGTTGACAGTGGATGCAGTAATTGCACCCAGACTAGTCCTCCTTACCCAGAGCCATTTTGCGGGGATTCGTTAGCTGGACACATGTTTGCAGCTCAAGCAGGCCAGTACAGTTCTGGAAAAATGCAGCCTCCACCACTAAAGGTAATGAGAGAAGACACTGCCACACTGCCTGGCACATACAGAGTGTGTTACTGCTGCTTTTGTTGAGTTTGAGCCCAAAATGATCAGGAGAGAAAAGAATCAGAAATGACACTACCAACCCTGTATGAGCACTGCCTTG
Source organism: Mesitornis unicolor (assembly GCF_000695765.1). Classification (NCBI taxonomy): domain Eukaryota; kingdom Metazoa; phylum Chordata; class Aves; order Mesitornithiformes; family Mesitornithidae; genus Mesitornis; species Mesitornis unicolor. Next base: position 24,780 of record NW_010191762.1, on the reverse strand, counting down.
ATGACAGCGGTGGCCCTTTTTGAGTTGTTAAAAATGTCCCCTTTGGGGCTGGGATTTTTTTGTTTGCTTGCTAGTTATTTCTGGACAGAATTAAATTTTTGTATGAAAAGGCCTTTATCTGATCTGTAAACATGCACTCGTATCTTTGTTGACCTGAAACTCTAACGGAAAAGATGACAATCAAATCCCAGTGCTCTTAGAAAAAAGACTTTTTGAAGGAATTGTGAAGGACCTTAATGTTTTAAGACTTGCATTGCTCTTTTAGTGTTACAGTAAATACAGCTGAAATTTGCAGAACAATTGTGCTGAAACTGATGTGTTCAAAATCTTTTGTATTCAAGATGTGAGACATTGAAAATAATCCTGAACAAGCTGAAATCAGCACGCTTCCATTGAAGTAGAGGATCATAAGCCGTTTGTGTTGCCTTTAGGGAAGATCATACCTCCTATTGAGGAGTGAGTTATCTTAAAGCTTTGCTAGAGTAGCATATGTTTTCTGTGTTTCCAAGTGTTTTAGTGCTCTTGTATCGTTGCTTCAACAGTCTTTCAGTTCCCTTTGGTTGAGTTTCTTCTCTTCATTTAGCTTTCTCCATGTGTTTTTGTTGCTTGCTTCAGAGTCACCTTGCTTATTGAAAGGTGACTCTGTTTTCTTCTGTTGAGGCTGGAGGTCAAGTGGTATCTTGGTTAATACCCAATTGCCAATGCTGAATGGAGTCTTTGTGCTCTGCAGCAATGATTCACATTCTAACTGCATCTCATAATTGTTATGGTTCTCGCAAAGGCTTCGGAAAGGTAATCTTATAATTTCATAGAATCGTAGAATGGTTTCATGGAAAAGACCTTTAAGTTCATTGAGTCCAACCATCGATCCAGCCCTGCTAAGTCTGTCACTGGACCATGTTCCTAAGCACGACATTTATGCATTTTTTGAATACCTCCAGGGATGGTGACTTGAACACCTCCTGGGCAGCCTGTTCAGTGCTTGACAGCCGCTTCAGTAAAGAAATTCCTCCCGATATCCAACCTAAACCTCCCCTGGTGCAACTTGAGGCTGTTTCCACTAGCTGTCAGGGAGAAGAGACTGACCCCCACCTTGCAACCTCCTTTCAGGTAGCTGTAGATAGTGATAAGGTCTCCCCCTCAGTCGTCTTTTCTCCAGACTAAACAACCACAGCTCCCTCAGCCATTCTTCATATGTCTTGTGCTGTAGTTCCCTGGGTCTTCCTTCCAGCCCTTCTTGTAGATGGGCGTCACATTTGCAAGCCTCCACTCAACTGGGTCCTCCCCAGTCTGCCAGGACTGTTGGTAAATGATGGAAAGTGGCTTTGTGAGCACTTCTGCCAGCTCCCTCAGGACCCTGGGGTGGATCCCATCTGGCCCCATACACTTGTGTATGTCTAAGTGGTGTAGCAGCTCACTAACCACCTCTTCATGGATTATGGGGACTTTACTGTGCTTCCCATCCCTGTCTTCCTGCACAGGGGACTGGGTACCCAGAGGTACCCAGAGTACTACTGGTTTTCCTACTAAGGACTGAGGCAAAGAAGGCATTAAGCACCTCAGCCTTTTCCTCATCCCTGATCGCTGTGTTTCTCCCCACATCCAATAAAGTATGGAGATTCTCCTTAGTCCTCCTTTTGTTGCTAATGTATTTACAGAAACCCTTTTTATTGTCTTTAACAGCAGTAGCCAGATTTAAGTTCTAGCAGGGCTTTCGTCCGTCTAGTTTTTTCCCTGCACAACCTCATGATAGCCCTGTACTCCTCCTGAGTAACAAAGATCATAAACCCTCCTCTTTTCTTTCTTTTTTTTTTGAGCTCCAGCCAGAGCTCTCTGTTTAGCCAGGCTGGTCTTCTTCCTTGCCGGCTTGTTTTTCGACACTGCTCTTGAGCCTTTAAGAGTTTCTTCTTGAAGAGTGTCCAGCCTTCCTGGACTCCTTTGCCTTTCAGAACTGCCTCCCAGGGGATTCTGCCAACCAAGTCACTAAGCATGCCGAAGTCTGCCCGCCAGAAGTCCAAAGTGGCAGTTCTGCTAGCCCCTCTCCTAGCCTCTCCAAGGATTGAAAACTCTGTCATTTCATGATCACTATGCCCAAGACAGCCTCCAACCATCACATCCCCCAGAAGACCTTCTCTGTTTGCAAACAGCAGGTCCAGCAGGGCACCTTCCCTTGTTGGTTCCTTCACCAGCTGTGTTAGGAAGTTATCTTCCACACTCCAGGAACCTCCAGAACTGTTCCTCTCTGCTGTGTTATACTTCCAGCAGATATCCAGGAAGTTGAAGTCCCCCACGAGTACAAGGGGAAGCGATCGCAAGGCTTCTCCCAGCTGCCTGTGGAATATTTTCTCTCTTTTCATCCTGGCTGGGTGGCCTGTAACAAATTCCCACCACGATATCTGCCTTGTTGGCCTTCCCCTTGATTCTCATCCACAAACACTTGACCCTGTTGTCACTGTCATTAAGCTCTAGACAGTCAAAGCGTTCCCTAACAGACAAGGACGTCCCACCACCTCTCCTACCTTGCCTTACCCTTCAGAAGAGCTGATGCCTATCTGTTCCAGCACTCCAGTCATGTGAATCGTCCCACCACGTTTCTGTGGTGGCAACTGTATCAGTTTCCCAACTGTTTATTGCCCATGCTGTGTGCATTAGTGTAGATGCTCTTCGGTTGGGCTCATGGCCCTGCCACCTTTACACGGGGTGAAATCCTAATTCCTACCTGGCCATCCTCAGGAGCTCAGGATGTGGTTACTAACCCATCAGTAACCCTTGTGTCTTTCTTGCTGTGTGGATCTCTATCCCCTACCTCCACTGAGACAGCAAACTGAAGAATCTCACTAGCGCACCATCCCACAAATGTCAACACTTCTCCCCCAGGCTTATATCTAGTGAGTCTGGTTGTATCCTCCTCCCCCTTCAAATCTAGTTTAAAGCTCTTTCTATGAGCCCTGCTAGCTCTTGTCCCAGGATCCATTTCCCCCTTTGAGACAGGTGTACCTCATCAGTTGCTAGCAGAGCTGGTTTCGAACAACCTCATTTTAAAACTTTTTTAAAAATGAGGTGAATCATCTGCTGTCCTCAGTGCTCATTAGAACTTGAACCAAAGTAGTAGAGCAGATTGCTTACTTTTGATATTGTTGAAATATCTGATTGTTTTTGGTGAGAGAAAATAAGGAAAAAATAACTTTTTTTCCTTCATTGAAACTTTAGGTGGATAAGGAAACAAACACTGAGGATCTGTTTCCTGAAGAAGTTGCTATTCTTCCGAAAGAGAGAACAGGCCGCAGGCCACGGGGCTCTGCCTTTGTTCGCAGCAGCACTATTGTTCGTTCCCAGACCTTCTCGCCTGGAGCACGAAGTCAATATGTTTGCAGAGTGAGTAAGGCCTAAAAAGAAGGGGGGGAAATGGCCTCCAAACAAGTATTTTGTACGTGTTTGATAATTACTTTTTAGGACTTGTTGCATTTATAAGAAACATGTACTACTTTTAATACTAATGAATAATCTTTCAGTGAATTCAAACATTGCAGTGGGGAAGAGGTCCTGGTTCTTTTTAAGAGTTTAAACCTGAATTTATTTCACTTAAAGTCTATGACAAACTAGATATTAAGCTCTTTTCCCTGGCAACCTTAGATGTTAGGCTAGGGTGATTGATTTCACAGAGATACAGTGCTGTCTAATGAGGGATATAAACAGTTAGCTTAGAAGCCATGTTTAGCTTTCAGGTACCTAAAAATTTGGGAAAGAGAACTGAATGCACAATCTTAGGGTTATTGCGTAAATATTCCTACGACTGTGGTTGCTGTCACGAAAATCAGTCATAGGATGGCTGTTACAGTGGGACCTAGGGTTCCTGGGTGCTCTGGTGCAAGTGACCGAGGATCATCGGCACAAGAGTTTTCAAGCTGATGTTAGGTGGCTGCTATTTTCAGTAGCAAAAGCCTTAGAAGCAATTTGCTTGCTGTATTGCTGATCAATACATGGGTCTTGATTTTGCAGTATTGGTGGAATGCCCATAGCTGTAATTATATTCTTTCTTAAGCTTCTGAGAGCTTGAGTTTGAAAATGCAGTAATGATTTTAACTTACATGCTTTTTTCTAAACCAAAGATCTTCTGATTTTTGCTCTCATTTACTCTGCACATAGTGCATCTGTGGACAACTTCAAATTCTTCAGTTTGATTTCTGGATTCCGTATCTGTTTTATGGTATAGGGAATGTGAGTAAAACACCCTCACGCACCAGAACAAAGAGTGTGAAAAGAAAAAGATTGCTAAACACCCTCACTTAATCTGCATTTACTTAAAATCAGAGAGGGGAGGGGGAAGGTGGAAGGCTGTATTGTTTGTGCCCATGACAGTAAATGCTTCAGGAAGAAATATTATTGCCTTTAACTCCCCTTTCTCCCGTTTTTGTTACATTGCCTTGGATATTTAGTAGAATGCTTGGTGAAACTTAGCTGTAAAAAAGCTGATGATTTTGAAGTTTCCTTGAATTGTTCAAACTGTACTGTATGAGCACTACTATATATAAACTTTTATAAATAACTAAAGCTGAAAAAAATCAGTTGCTTAAAACAGGGCAGTTTTAGGGCACTTTTAAAAATAAATCGCAAAAGCAAAAAAAAAAAAATTCATCCAGAGTTCTTAATGTAGATGACCTCGTAAGTAACCTGTATTTTCGATCTCCTTTCTCATCAGCTGTATCGCAGTGACAGTGACAGTTCAACTCTGCCGAGGAAGTCCCCTTTTGTCCGGAACACATTGGAGAGGCGCACTCTACGGTATAAGCAGGTACACCTAGGAAACTGGGTTTTGCTTTTCACTAAGTTGCTGGAACGCTAGTGCTTTTATACCTGAGCTTTAGATGTCTACAGGTACATTCTGATGTTTTTAGGAAATTTATGAGGCTTCTGTAATGTATTTGGCAGGGAGTGGGGTGTAGGGCAGTGTGTGTGCATGTTTTGGATGTGGTTTGGGTTTCTTAATCTAAAAGGCAGATATAGAGAAGTGAAATATAGTTGTGAGGAGAAAAAAATGGCATGGCAGACAAAAAAGAGTTTATGAGGACTGAATTTGTATTGATTTGGATATGGACTTTTAAAAATCTTTAAGGTCTAGTTTATGATACAGGGAGGCCCAGAGAAGTGTGTGTGAATGCGACAGTAGAACATCCAGCTCTCCTTCTATGCAGCCTAGCAAACTGCAGTATTTGAAGCCCAAGTATTCAGGAATGAATAGGTTAAGCTCTCCTTTCTCCCTCATGCCACCCTGCAGAAAAGTGGGCAGAGAAGGGCAGGTAAGGCATTAATGCCTTGTGTATAAATGGCATATGGTTTAGCAGAAGATAATTTATTGTTGATGTAGGTGAGTAGGCATCCACGCCTCCCATTTTGATTCAGAATGGATCTTAAAACCAGTATTGAATAACGCCCTTTAAAGGGAATCTTACTCAGTATATTATTTCCTAACATCCTGACACAGTTATAAGTTTTCATATTGCATCCCTTTTATTGTCGTCATAATATGAAAGTTTAGTCCATGAACTAAATTAGTTAAATATTTGTAAGCCAAAAGGAGACTGAAAAAGAAAGCAGTAAAAAGTATTAATAGAAAAATATTATATATGGTGCAGAACCCACCCCCCACTACAGCTAGTTAGCCTTTCACTGTGGGATAAAAATAATCACTCCAAAACTTTGTCTCAAGAAAAGCTGTGTGCAAAGTAAGTACAGAAAATGTATGCTTTATATAGCTAAAAAATAGGCCAGTGTGCGATGTTGAGAGTAATATATTGTGCATTTTATTTGAATCCTAATAACTCAGCAGTCCTGCAGATCATCTTTGGCTGAGCTTATGGCAAGGACGTCCTTAGACCTGGAGCTGGATCTCCAGGCATCCAGAACTAGACAGAGGCAGCTGAACGAGGAGATATGTGTTTTAAGAGAGCTGAGACAGCGTCTGGAAGATGCCCAACTCAGAGGGCAGACAGATCTACCCCACTGGGTCCTTCGGGATGAGCGATTCCGAAACTTGCTGAAGGAAGCAGAGAGGCAGGTATGGTAACACGAGACAAGGACTTGTCGTGTTCAGAAACTTCTGGTTTCAAAATTTCTTGATTGTGACAAGATGTGTAAACAGCTGTTTTTACAGAACTTCAAACAATGAGTGTCACTTCTAAATTCATGAAGTTAGCACTATAAAAAGGATTGCATTGGCTATTACCAAACTCTGTATTTATTTGAAGACCATTACTGGAGAATAGCACCATTTGCCAATGGCACTTTTTGGTTTTGTTTGGGTTTTTTGTTTTGGTTTTGGTTGGTTGGTTTGTTTTAGATATTTCTTATTGGAACTTTAATAATTTCACAGAATCATAGAACAGTTTGGTTTGGAAGGGACCTTAAAGCTCATCCAGTCCAACCCCCTGCCATGGGCAGGGACACCTCCCACCAGACCAGGTTGCTCAAAGCCCTGTCCAGCCTGGCCTCGAACACTTCCAGGGAGGGGGCATCCACAACTTCCTTGGGCAACTTGTGCCAGTGTCTCATCAGTGTCTCACTTCCTAACTTCTGATTTTTGAAAGAAATTTTGCTGATTCAATATTTCATTTTTTACAAGTATGTGAAATGTTCCCTAAGTATATGATTTTTTTTCTCTTCTTGGAGAATGAAATTATAGGCAAAAACTGTGAGAAACTGCACAACAATCACTTGCCATTGGATTATCTGAGACAAAGAGTGAGCCTGAATTTATTTTAAGGTCTTGTTTGACAGATCTAAGTGCAGTAAATGTCATTAATTTAATACATAACTGTCTGAAGAGCATTAAGAAATGAAACAATCCAGTCAGTCTTGTGAATTTACAGTTCTTAGATGTTCAGCTATTTCAGATAATGTACTTGTGTGCTTTTACTGTGATGAGTGGAAAAAAGTCCATTATTTTAACCTGGGTATTCTTGTGTTTTCTTTCTTCACATGACCATTTTAAGCATTATATTCTCATTTTCAGACCAGACAGACCAAATTTGAACATCACCAAGAGCAAGCAGCTGAAAAGATGCTAAAGAAAGCATCAAAAGAAATATACCAGTTGCGTGGGCAAAACCAGAAGGAGCCTATTCAGGTGCAGACTTTTAGGTAAGTGGTAATGGGTTCTGAAATAGCACAGCAGCAGTTCATTAGAGAAGTTAAAGCTCTCTGAAGCATTTAGCTTAAATTCTGTGTGTCTTCTGTCTTGAAGTACAAATATAGCTTAGGTGATTCTTTGAACTTAGCATAGCCACTATTAAGTCTCGTGTGGGTCTAAATAGTATGTTTAGTGTAATACATGTACATTACTGGTAACACTCTCTCCTTGAAAATGACTCAATAATATTCCAGCTTTCTCTCAAGAAGCCTTTTCTTTGGACTATTTTTCCTGTTTCATCTGTGTTCATGTGGTATGTGTCCTCACTTAGCTTTACTTATTTTTTTGGTGGCAGTTTATTTTTTGTATAAGTGGCATTGATAAACAGTGTGCATCTCAGAGGAATTTATTACTTCAGCATTCAAATTTTTATAATTTGTATTAGGAAAGCAAGAGTAAGAAAATGTTAGTGCAGCATAGATGTGGAGGGCAGCTCAGCTGCAGTGTTACATTATACTGTTTCATCCAGTGTTAAGATTTTTAGACCTTTTTTGCAGGGAATGCTTAAGTGAAATAGAAAAGCTGTCTGTCTTTTAATGTTTTGGGTTTTTTTTTTACTTGTATTGGAAGGCCTTTCTCACAAAGGTGGGCAGGAAGCAAGAAGAATAGATATTGTAGGTTGTTTCTACATCTTGTGTTTCTGGTAATGAGAGGGGGTTTTATGCTTTGTCTACTGAGATATAAAAACATCTGGAGAATTGAATGAAATGAGATGTAAAAAATGAAGCCGAAGCTGTCTTCCTTGTTTATATTCTTGTCCTTTTTATTCACACATTCATTCCTTATAACACTTACTTTACAGCACATACCGTTTGCTAAAAAAAAGAAACAAAAGGTTGACTCTGCCATCTTTCCCCCCCTTTTTTGTAGGCATTATTGCAAAATGTAGAAGGGTGCACTTAGCATTACAGAAGGGCTTATGCAGGGCTTGTCCTGTGGAAACTTTTTACATAAAGTCAACTATGACTGATGTTCAGTGAGTTTTAGAACATGTCCACCTAAATTTTCAAAAATAATAATTGTGTTCAGTGGAATGTTGCCAAAAGCATACAGTGAGGTTTAATAGTTTTTGTAATTTTCTTGTACTCAAATAAACCATCAGTTCAGTACGTGAGTAGCAAATACTGACCATTAACCAGAGTAAAGAAACCATGTTTCTGGGGAAAAAAAAAAGGTAGGCGTATATTTGATTGACTTCCTTTTTGTCTTGTTTTGATCACAGAGAGAAGATAGCTTTTTTCACAAGACCAAGGATTAACATACCTCCTCTGCCAGCTGACGACGTATGACATGTTGCATTGTAAACATGAAGTATTTATCGCTTTTATTTTAATGAAGTTACTAGATTAGCCAAGTTTCTTAAAAAAAAAAATGTGCAAAAGCTAATATACACGTTTTGTAAAAAATAAAAAAGTAAAAAAAGTAAAAGTAAACAAAAACATATATATAAATATATATACATATATATTTTATAATAGCGACTGCAACAAGGCTTGGTTTTTCCTTGTTGTGAAACTGACATCTCTGAAGACAACTTATTTTATAAAAGATCGAGTATCCTGTTAAGAGCGTGTACAGTTTTTATGCTGTTTTATTTGACTTAAAGGCTGGAAGACAGAAACAAAGTGAGTTCAGGCAAATTCACTGTAGTGTAATTTATTTATAGTGCCTTTTTTCCTTGAAGGAAAATACCTACTTTAAGATGTATTTTAAGACTGAAATTTTGTTCTTCAGTATTTGTCATGCAGTAGAATGGAACCATTGAGCTGGTTTTGTTTCTGATACCTGAAATGAAAATACTGTGTTCTCAAATTGTCACTTTTTTTTCAGCTTTATTATCTGTAGCTTATTATGTACATTGTATCCCTTAGCACTGTCTGCGTTATAGCAAAATATTATCACCTGCAATGTGTTTAACACCGATTAGAAGTTACGTTAAGCACTGCAGAATTCATTTGCATGTTCTTACTGTGCACTAATAGATTGTTTTCACTTCAGTTGTGTCTAAAGTATCTTTATATTCTTAACTAGATTCTCAGTTTAAACGGAGGAAGGAAAAGGGTGACAGGTCTTTGTTTTGCTGTTCAATGAAAAGGGAGTTAAGAGCAATGTGAGCTAGCTGTGTGGAAAGACTGCTAGAGGAATATTGTAGTAATTTCTACAGTTCTAAAGATTCTGGTCTGGTTCAGGATCATACGTACGTAAGTACATCATAACTACACATGTGCTGATTTCGGAAAGCAGCTGCCTTAAGTAAGGGTGCTTAAACAGATGCTCATTCTCAAGGCTGTGCTCTGAGATCATCACTGCAGGCAAGCTCTGCTGAACAGTGACACTTCCCAGGAGCAAGGTGTGTAATTCTGGAAGGTACAGCTCACCTAATTGCTAGTTGGACCAGCTAAAATCGGGTAAGAAATACTTTCACTTGTGACCGTTTGTTTTAATGAAAGACTGTCACCCTAAATTCCCGAGAATGCCAGTTTTGTGTCCTTGCATCCTGCAAGTATGTAAAAATACTTCTTTACTAAGCTACTATAATAGAGTTTCTCATATCTTTCTAATTATACATTACCTACAAAGAGAGGTGCCCAACGCAAGACTGACTTTGCAAATTGCTGGAATCACCTAGAAGGAAGATCATGCTGTCTCTTAGTTAAAGGTCAAATTGGCTCCAGATTTTTGTATGTCAGGAAATCAAAACAACAGCTAAAAACTAAATGGACTTATCAGAACCAATCAGAATATTTGCAAACATTTTTGAAGTAAAGTAAGTGTTTTTTGTGAGTTTCAGGAGCTTATATGCTGTTACCTTGTCAAAGATCAGGCAAACCTGAACATGAAACTAAATGGCTTTTACTGTCCAAACTGAGGCAAAAATTAATGGGGAAAAAAAGATTGTAAACCTAAATCATTAATCAGTGAGGATGACTAACACGGTCATTTAATTTTAAGGTAGTATTCCCTCTTTCCTGATACGGCCTATAATCATTACAGGCATAAGGTGATATGATTATACAATTGTATAGCATTATATGTGAAATTAAAGTATATTTAGTATTTATCCTGCTAACCATCCTGAAGTCTGTTTTTGCCAGCAAGCTTCGCTGGGTGTATATTGGGTTTCTTGGGCGCAACTAGACACATTCGGAAACTATGCCGATAAAAACCAAATCATGTAAAGCATTTTCAGTGTTTGGGTAAAAGTCTAGGGCCAGCAAGCTTTTCAGTGCTCATTACGCGGAAAGACCAGTTAGCCAGAATTTCACATCGCCTTTTCAGTGGAGGCCCTCACATAGTAGTGTTTATCAAAAGCTTATCAAAAATTACCATGCAGTGACACCAGAAGCACTTGCTGTGTGCTAAGAAGAGACAACACCGTGTTCCCATGAGGGGGTTCAGATACGGGAAGAGGCTGCCCACAGAGGTAGAGCTGTTTGTCCATGGAGGGGTTGAGGGCTTGATTGGACACAGCCGTGGAGCATCCTGGTTGCATTAGGCCGGCTTTGAGCAGGAGTTGGGGTAGGGACCTCCTTTCCACCCTAAACTTGTTCTGTGACTGTGTAGTGAAGGGACGGTGTCTGGTGGCCTCTCCATCGGGGGGTTCAATTGGTGTTTTGAAATGGTGAGCGCTGTGAGATGTCGCCAGCGCGTCGTGTGGGTCTGTGGCTCTGACTGCTGTAATGAGCTCTGTCTTGGTGTGTGTGCTCAGGAGTTATCATGTTCAGTATTCATCTCTCTTGTTTTTGTCACAGCTCTGTATGATTGTGTCATTTTTGTATTATTTGAAAGTATTTCTTCTACAAAAATAAAATAATTTGCCATAAACAGAAAACAGAGTTTTGTTATCTGTGAAAACACAAGGCATTTTTTGAATTATTTCTGCTTGCCACATTCGTGATGCTTTCATAAAGAAATTTTGTATTTTGAATAACACTGTCATTTTGGTGAATGTCATGAATTTTCAGATAAAAGTAAGAGAGGAAATCTGTCAAATCAGAGATCCTAGAGAGGTTACGCTGAAGATGCAGCATGTAAGAAATGGCAGGTGTATTCTTCCACATTCTTACTGCTCACGATAAGCTGACAGCTGTATCAGAGGCTCATAGTTGCATATTCCCAGAATTCACGGGTAGCCCCACTTATGACACGTTGAACTGCCTTTTTTTTTTCCTAACAGAAGTTTGTGCTTTGTAGATTTGTATTGGAAGTCAGTTGACATTACTGTAACATCCTATGACTAATTCCAAGGTGGCAGCCACTCAAAAGAGCACTGGTTGACTTGTTTTAGGCTGAACTTTACTGCAGCTTTCACTAAAGGACATGTTAAACCTGCATGATTTTACAGAAGGGCCATTCCTCGGTTTCTCTCTGCAGCCCTGAGCTGCAGGAGCGCAGGCAGCATCGCAACGCAGCGCTGACATCCGACTCCTGTCCCTGTGCAGTATTTGTGAGGCGTTACGGGTGTGAGAGAGCTGAGGTTATTTTTGCACGCCCTGCCAGAAATAGTCACTTGGAATAGCAGCCGTCCCTGTCACTACCACCGGGATCAACAACAAAAGCTGTAATGGGTACGTTGGTACGGGTTTTCTGTTATAAGAATGAAGTCTTACATATATTTCTTGCTGCAGTTCTTGTAAGCACTTTGCAAGACTTAAAGGTAAGTGCTGTATACAAAGAGCAATTTATTTTTTTAAAAAATTAAGTAAAATATGTATTTTGTTTTCAGCGAGTGTAAAAGTGAAGTTTGAAGTTTTAGGGAAGAGGGCACTTTCCAGCTTGTTTTGACTCCAGTCTCCTTTTAAACTATGGAGTCATACGTCTTTGAGAGGAGTAAAAATGTATGTAGAGAGAGACTTGAGAAACTGCAGGCTAGCAAAAGCAAGAACGATCTTTTCCAGGACATCATGTGAAGAGTGTTTTCCTTTTCCTGAGACCATTGGAAGAAAATACCAAAGAGTAAAGTCTATTTGTTTTTGGAATCTGTAAATCTCAGTTAACGGATGTGCTTGCACTATGGAAAATCTCATTATTCTTGGAGTTAAAAGCTTCTTAGGAGCAGTTTCTAGTTTCTTATGATTTCAAATAATCTCTTAAATTTGAACATACATACCTAGGTTATAGAATCACATTTTCTATAGAGAATTAGATATTCTGTCCTTTCAGTTCGTTTGCAGTTAGACCATCCAACTGAAAATACGCATTCAGCAGGAGATTCAGTGAGTTCAGACATGGTTAACAGACAAGGGAAAATTAGGAAGTGAATTTAGGAAAGTCTGTCCAGGAAAACAATGGGGGATTGAGACCCTCGCACTCATTTGGCTATTGCCCAAAATTACTGTGTTGTGTCTAGGGCACGGTGTCTGTGTTACAGTGCGTCCTGTGGCCCGGCAGTTCCCAGGTACGGATGTTTGTGTCTGACCAACTAAATGCTGCTTGCTGTTTTCCGTATTTCCCTCGCATAAACTGATTAAGGCAAATAGCAAAAAAATTGAAAGTAAATGAAATGCTCAGTGTTTGTTTAACTTCCTCCACCGAATTCAATTGGCCTATTAATTCTGATTTTAATAGGTGCAAAGAGCAGACACTGGCAGGAAGTTGGGATTTATATCACTTTTCCACACTGTGTTGACATGGTTATAGTAGGCCTGGGGCTGTTACTGAGCTGTGAGTGATGGGGAGCGGTGATCTGCAGTGAAGGAAATAATCAGATCTCTTCTCTAAATGCAAGCTTCTCGCTCCAGAAGGGTGCGAGTGGACTTCAGGTGAAGCAAGCTAAGTGTTCAAATTTCATAATAAAACCCCAAATCCGTGGCATCTGCACAGGGAGTTCATATCAGAAATAGGGAGTACAGGAACTTTCTTCAGCTTATAGACAAGATTTGGAGGAGCTGTGTTGCTGTTCTGAAAAAGGGGTTTGTGTACCCTGCATCAACTGCTTTGCTTTGCTGGGCCGGACCGTCTGCTTAACGCATCCATGAATACCTGCTCAGACACACGGGGCCACGAAAGTCTTCCAGATCCGCATCCCCTCGCCTTTGACATGAGTGGGAGTCACACGCGCACCTTCAGTCACCTGTGGGTATTTTCATGGGTGCTTCTGCAAGATCTCCCTCTACCAAGCTGTCATGTCTGCTTGGTAATACAGAGCACATCCCTGGATACCCTTAAGGGTAAAAAGCAGTCTGCCCAACATTCAGATATGGGAAAATGAGCAGAAAAGTGAGTGTCTTGAAATAAAATTCGCTGCACGTGCACGAACGCATACACAATCTTCACAAAGAACAGTTACAGGCTCTGCCTTGCCACACGGGATCCTGGGGGCTTGTGCAAAATTTCTACAATCAGAACTTTTGAAACTGTTTTGTTGTCGAACTCAAATACATTGTGGAGCATAACAAAACTATTAAAAAAAATGAACCAACAAACCGCAAAACAATAAAAAAAACAAAACCAAACTCCCTCCAAAATCCTCCCAAAATACGGTTTTGAGATGTAATAGTTCACTAAATCACTAAATGTGGAAATCAAGGTAATTGTTTGTAGTTTTGCCTTTTTAATTTTTTTTTTTAGATCAAACATTTCAGGATGTTCAAGTTTTTAAATATTTGATTGGAAAACTGAAGCAGAAGTTCCGAAAAGGAAAAGTAGGCTGGCGTGTAGGAGAGGATCTTTAAAGCAGTGACAGTTGCACTGAAGAAAAGGCAGAAGGCTGCAAGTGGAGTGATGGGTGGACGGGTGGAGGGGAGAATGAAGAAATGAAGGTAGCAGAGACAAAACCTTTGAGGTGAGCGTGCAGAGCTTGAATATGACACAGGAGATGGAGGGAAGCCAGTCTAGATGAGCTTGAAATAGAGCACCAGAAGAAGGAAAAATGCAAGGGATGGTGAAATTGTGGTTTGTCTCATTTCCAAGCTGCTGCGGTTGCGTATTTCACGGAGATGAAAGAAAATGTGACACCTGGGCGTTGCTGCAGAGTCAACAGAAATACTTCTCGGTTTGCAGCATACTTGCTATGCTTTTTTCCTCCCCTTGGAAAATGTGATCGTTATTGCTGTTGCAAAAAAAAATAATAAAAATTCACAAACCCTTTTAAAAAATAATTGGCTCAGGTTGGGGATGGGGGACACGAACGTGGGCAGAAAAAGCCGCACGTGTTCTTGCAGTGCCCGAATAGGCAGGGCAGGGCAGGGCAGGGCAAAGCAGCTTGCAGTTTAATCCTGCGGGATTACGGAGCGGTCGGTCTCCTAGCAGATATGCTATAGACGGAGGATGCAGTCACATGATTGCCACTGCTTCCTCCCCATGACATCACTGCCTCTGCAGCCATACCACCCCGCGGAGGATGCTCTTACGATCTTTGGGACTGGCCTAAATGATGTTGCATCGCAGGTAAGCGACGTAAAATTCTTGGAAAAATTCGTTTGCCCGCGGCTCTCGTGGTGCCGTCCTGGAGCTCCGGCTCCGTCGGGCAGAGTTTCTGCTGGGAAATAAAAGCGGCACAGTTTCCCTGCAAGCAGCGGGGTTGCAGGTGCAGAGGCTGCTTTCTGGCTCTGCGCGGATCTTCCGGCTGGCATCTCTCGTAGAAACGCTGCCAGATGGAGCTTTCAAGCTGATGAAGGGGCTTTGTCCCCGCGTTTTGCCATGGCCCCTTCGGGTGCCTGCTGAATTCTGCGTTTACATGAGCAGCCATAGCCATCCCATCCTGCGGGGAGAGAGCGGCGATACCGTTTCGCTTGCCTTCCCTGCTTTTTTCCCCCCTGGATGCCTAAAGGAAGTTGTTGCGGTACGAATGGATGTGTCTGAGCTTATAAAGGAATGAGGATTAACTTGCTTAGGGGGTTAGTAGATGTATTTGGGGAAAGAGGCTTTTCCTTTTTTGCTGATTTTTGCTGACGTGGTTTGAAAGTACCTAGTCCGGCAGGTTTCCTGCTTAATTGGCTGTACCGTAAGGTAGGCTTCGCTTGTCGGCCAATATAAGCATGAAGAATTCTCTTCCAGAAAGAGCAGACGAGGCGACAAGCAGATTTTTACTGCTTACACAAAATGCCAATCACCAAAAGGCTGAAAAATCCCGGCTAAACTGCTTTTTTGGACTGTTGGTATTTATATAAGAAAAGTCCAGAGCCTGTTTTCTTTTGCTGGTGTGGGTGTTTAATTCTGCACTCTATACAGACATGTGAGGACATACATTTGTGGAGAAAAAACAGGGACCCTTCTGTGGTGGTTGTTTTTCTGTATTGCTTTTTAATACTTAAGAAGGTTTTTTTGTATTTTTGTACTTTAAAAAAATTACTCTAATACAAATGTCAGAATGCAAGATGGTAAATTATTTTTTGAGCTTATACCAGTCAGAGAAATAAAATTATACCTTTTTTTGGTAAGATTTCTGATAAATAATTCAGTGCCTTTACCAGAGAACAGAGGATGACTCAGCCGCAGCTTCACCAGGCAGAGTCAGGTGACTCTTCACTCCTGGTCCCCAGGAAGTTTTTCTTATTCTGGAAAATCCTGTTCTTTGTTCAAATAAATCTTTCCCACTATTGGAAAAATCCGAAAATTTGGCAGGCCTAGGGTCTCTCGTGGGGGAGATTTTGGCTCTCCTGTGCTGAAGTAGGTTGTACATCTCGGTGAAAGATGGGTTCCGGTTTCCAGTGATCAGATACGCAGTAGTGTCAGGATCAGAAAATCAGGGAGGGGGAAAAAAAACCAGTATATAATGAATTATTGAAGTGAAGTAAAAAAGGACAATGATTCTTCAAAACTGAAAAGAAAAATCAATTTCAATTTTATTTTTCTCTAACAGAACCTCTGGGGTTTTTCTCCCAAGACTGAGGCTGAAAAGCAATAGAAATACAAACCTGCCACTGTATGAGGTGGTGGTGGTGGGGGGTGCATCCTCGTGGCACCTGCACTGGGTTTGTTTTCCTAATTCCCTCTGAAGTCAAGGCAGGGTCAATTCTCTCCAGCCCTGGGTCTGACTCAAGCTGTGCTTTTGCTCACCAGGCCCACCAAGGCTTGGCAAAACAAGATGCCAGCCTAACTGTATGCAACTGAGAAATTAAGGATTTAAGTCTTTCAACAGTGGTTTAGTACAAGAGGGTGCCACTGGAAAAGTCCCCAGCCTGGAGGGCTCTGTCTGGCAGCACTGGGGAGCTGTGCCCTGGCTCTAACACGTGGCTGCACGGGTGCTCAGCCCCTTCTGAAGTGAGAAGTGGCACCTTCTCAAAGGTAGTGGTTTCTCAAGGGTAGTGGCTGGTGGCTTTTAAACATGGACTGGAGGAGGAGGAGGAGGGAATGGTGTTGGAAGGAAGAGTTTCCTCTGGGGTTGGGTCCTTCCCATCTGCCCACTTCATCGTGCAGATGTTGCTTGTTGGGCTGGAGGGGAAAGAGAGCAGGATCGTGGCTGGGCAGGGGAAAGCCCCCACCTCACCCGTGGTTCAGAGCCATCTTGTGTGAGGTGGTGGTCAGTGTTGTGTCGTGTGAGTCTCTCAGGTCTGACCTGCTCTTGGCTCGGGATGGTGCACGACCCTCAGACAGCAGTGTAGTGCCCATAGGTACCAGTTCTTTTCCCATTTGCTTTTGCTATCAGGCTGCAGCTTGCAGAATGCCCAAGAGGGGTTTGCATGTGCTGATTTTCGCATTTAGTGAAGTGGGATCAGGTTGTAGAGTAGGAGTCTAATTCGTCTGTGTGTGTGTAGGCATACACACCAGGTAGTGGGCTTTCTCAGACTTCATCTATAGTCCAGCAGAACCAAAATCGTTTATCTTAAAGGCCGAAAGAGAAACTCTGGTAGGGTTATGGTAGGCTGCTATTCCTAAAACACTTTTAACACTTTGCTCTCAAACATCACCCCCAAAGGAAAAGGTTTCCCTGTCTTGCAGGTGGGGGAGCTTTCCATTGGCAGCACAAAGTAACTCCTTTGTATGTGTGCAGCCCATCGGCATCAAACGCAGCAACAAAAACCAATGCCATGTGAACAGAAAAACATCACTCTCCATCTGCATGAAAATGATTCACTGCCTCCACTCGTATCATGAGAAGCGACACGGCAGAACAGATTAATGGCTTTTCTACTGCAGGTTTATCAGCGTTATTGCAAGCTACAGGCTTTAAAAGGCTGTCAGTGAGAAGTGCATTTAATGCCATTGTACACCCTAATAAGGGGAGAGCTTTTTAGGAGTAACTGTATACAAGGGCATTTCCTTTCTGACAGAGCAACTCTGTTCTCCCTGAATGTTTCTGCCTTTTTTGCAGTCTGAGAATCATCCCCCCCATTAATCCTATCATTTTCTGAGTGAGGAGACAAAGAGCAGCATGGGAAACCCAAAACTGCCGCTGCAAAGCTTGGCTGTGTGTGGCATGGAGAGGAAAACTGTACAGCACCCCTGACCCCTCTGCCCTGGCTTTCAGCTCTGGGGTGGTAAAGCCAGCTGCTCCAGGAGGAACATTCCCCCTTTTTTATGAGGAAGGGGATTGGAGAAAATCAAGAGTAGAAACTATACGTGCTGCTACACTGGTAACCTCATTTCCAGTCTGTCCTGCCTTTAGAAGTTCGGTTTCTTACCCCAGATGCTGAAGGGATTCTGAATTTTATCTAATCAGATCTTGTTTTCTTCAAGAAGCAGGGGCATGCAGGGGTGGTGCAGGCCCATGGTACTCACCTGCCCAAGCTGGTCGGCTGTTAGCAAAGAGGCATCCTTTAATAGAGGTGTTTCAACCCAGTTTGAAAATTCCAGAGCCAGCAATGCTTCCCTCCTGCTGCTTCCACAGCCCCAACATCTACGCTAAGAACTGCATTTATTGGAGGGACCTTTAAGACTCACTGGAAACAGAGAAGTGAGTTTAACATTGTTTTATATGGAGCTGATTTAGAGTTATGTGAGTGTAAAAATTCCGCTTGGAGCTCAAGGGGAAAGAGCTGGGCTTTTTTTCCCCTTCCCTTTCTGACATAACTCGGCAGCTGAACTAATTTTGCTCAGACTTTCCAAGAAAACTCAGAGAGCGGACACTTGATATTTCACACCAAAAGGAATTGGTTTCTAAAGGAAGAGCTGTCCTGGGAAGGAGTGGGATGCCAGGGTGAGGTTCATGCCTGGTCACCCAGGGGCCTCCCAGGAGGAGAAAAAGGGAAGAGGGAATCACATTGTCCCCGAAGGGTCAGGATGGTTGGTTATTGGTTCCCAGGGTGCGCTGCTGTGCCCCATGTCCCCCTGTGCCTCCCTTCAGGCCTGTTACCTCCTCTGCAGTCACCCCATGAGCACGTGTGGTGGTTGAAGGGGTTCAGAGGCTGTGGTTTGGTCTGGAGGAGCCTTTTGTGCCTCAATTTTCTGCCATTTATCCCAGATGTTCCCTCCCACCTTTTCTCCTGGGCCCTCTCCGCTGTGATCTGGTGCCCTGTGTTTTTGGAGCTCTGCTGTGGCTCCGTAATTTCTTCTGTAGAGGTTACTCCGGGTAAAGCTGTAGATCAAAGATGTGACTGTGTTTAGCTCTGTTTAGCTTGCTCACACTATCATAGCAGAAGACTCCTTAAGATGTGGTGGTGGTGGGGCCATACAGTAAAATGCTGCAATATTTTACAGTAACGTTTCCGACACTGCAGCCTATGTGGCAGGAGACTGCAGTGCTATGTACTTGTATACGGGGGCTGTGCAGTTAGCCCTTCAATTGTAGGAAAGATACTTGCCAATTTTAATATCCTGTCTTCCCTCTGTATTTTCCCAATTTAACTGTTCTCCACTTTTTATGTGCTGTATTATGTTTCCAAAAAAGGCCTGTAACTGGGTTCAGCATTTTCTTATTTTTCCAGGAATCTCAACCTTGCTCTGATCCAAAGCCATTTTAACTTTTTTTTTAAACCCCAGAAGGTCAATAAATCAATTGGCTTATTCAGTCTGAGGCCTCTAAGGCGGACAGTCTTAAATTGCCCATGGATACTTTTCAACCTGCAGCAAGCTGCCCATTTCACTTGCTGGTGATTCTGCCTGCTTACTTTTGCTGAAGACATTTTCCTTGTGAAATCATCACCCAACAGAGTCTTATTTCTTATTTAGAAGAATGTTTCATAAGTATTTACCTGCAGCCTATATCGTATAGGGTGCGACGTCAAATCGCCGTTTCTAGATCGTCGTCTTCTACCTGGTGTGGCAGGTGGTGGAAGGGGAGTTACATGCACTCCTCTTAGCCACTTTGGCTCCCGGCTCCTGCTCCATATGCCCTAAAAGGCATATACCCCATATCATCTCTGTACTTTTCATTCATCTCTTTCAAGGTGGCCTTGTTAATAATCTTGCCTGCTGACTTCCTGAGCTCTGAGGCCTGTTTTCTCTGGCCAGGTGGTACTGAAGACCTGTGGTGTAACCATGCTGGGCTCTGGGAACTTTCTCCCTTAGCTTTATCCTCTTATGGCTCTTTTTGAACACCGACTTCTTCAGCTCACTCTGTAGGTGGCACTGACCTTTTAATTACCTGAATTTGAGGCCTGGGTGAAGAGTGCTCAGCATCCTCTGTGACTATGTCTAAATCCCATGGCATGAAGGGTGGATGGGCACTGGGAGAGCACCCAGCTCTCAAGGCAAGGGGACTTTGCTCAGCAGATCACATTGAGCAGCTAATGGCCATGAGGCTGGGACACCCTGCTTGGCTGTTCTGAGAATACAATACTGGGGACGGTCAATACAAGAATTAAAGTCATAGAGAGTGGTAAATCATCCATCAGTGCAAAGAGGTCTTGTGATGATCGTCACTAAACCAGTAAGACAGCACTGTTCATTACTGGGTACCTATGGAAAGCAAGTCCCAGCGATTTTCACAGGTCCCGTGCCCCTTAGTTTGTGCAGTGCACACTGTTGTGTCCCGCTGGGTGAGACCAGCTACCTGACCAGCCATTCAGATCAGCAATGTGCCCAACTCTGATGGAGTTGTGATTGAAATGACCATGAATCATTTCAAAAGCACGGTGTGGAGAATGATCTCCCCCGTTTTCTCATTGTATGTATACTGAGCATGGAAAAGCCCTGAGACACACTGTATTTTGCTTTTGGGTGTCATCTAA
This sequence comes from Mesitornis unicolor, assembly GCF_000695765.1. Classification (NCBI taxonomy): domain Eukaryota; kingdom Metazoa; phylum Chordata; class Aves; order Mesitornithiformes; family Mesitornithidae; genus Mesitornis; species Mesitornis unicolor. The sequence continues at coordinate 4,542 of NW_010191762.1, read as the reverse complement.
CTCACACCACGTTTGGAAGAGCTGGAAGAGATGATAGTTTGGATGCCCTGGAAAAGTCACTCCAAACAAATGTGAATTGAGGAACTTGCTTTTAGGTTTCTGCTTTCTTCCCCCAGCCTCTTGCCAGGTTCATTTCTATCTTATGCTACAGCAGAGGAGGCACTGAGGAGAGGTATGTTTTGCTGCCTGCATGCTGTTTTGTTTCACACAGCAACCCCCCCACTACTTTCTTCAAGGAAAACAGCATAAAGATGAAAGTGTGTAGGTGAGCACTCATCTGCTAGAATATTTGAAATGTTGAAGTAATCCAGTAACTGTGATCTGTTGAAAGCAACTTGAAACTTGTTGGAATTGCATTAAAAAACGCACCGCCTGCCTGAGCGCAATGTGTCCAATTAAAACAGAAAACAGGATGAGGAGGACGTAGCACGGAGTTAGCACGTCTAGAAGCAGTAGGCCAGGGCCAAGACTTTTCCTTTGATGGCTGTTCAGCTGGTTGTTTCCCATCAGTATACTTTTCAGCTTCTTTGAACCATGGGATGTTTTGGTCTGTGCTTGCCATGTCAAATGCATTTCAGATCTGATCAGTCAGTCAACATAACACCTAGGATGTCAGTTCACCAATGGAGCTCTTCTCGCTGTGCCTCTTCCATCTGCACATGCTGTAACACTGCTATAAAGCTTAGAGGTTGTCAGCATTTCCATTGTAAATGTAATTTATCGCTCTTCTATAAAACTTAGCTCCAAGATGCAGTGTATCTACAGCTGGTCCTAGTCACATGATGAGTTTACTCACAGTGAGACTTGCGGAAAAAACGTGACCTTAAATGTGATAATGCATTTTGGCTCTTTAAAAAGTAACAAAAAGTGAGGAAATGTGACAGAAGAGACACACAGCCCACACAATACCAGCTGTGCTTGTTGGCATGTCCCAGCCCATTGGACAGCTCACGCTGGTCACACCCTGGCTTCTGAAGGTTGTTCACTCCAATCTCCTCTTTGCTTTCTCTACATAGGAGGCTTCAGTAATTACTTAAAAGTTATCTGGCTTCCTGCAGTCATCAAGCCTCACGGGCTGATCTCTGGACTTGCTTTTTTGACCCTTACCTCCAGCTGCACTCGTGTAAAACCTCCAATGTTCAGAGAGCAGCATCTCTTTCTTGCTGGCTTATTGTGCACCAAGCACGGCTAACTGGGAGATCAGGGACTGGACACCAGGTTGACCTGGCCCAAGGTTTCTAGAAGATACCTAAGGCTATATCCAAGGAGACCTTCTATCAAGAGGCACAATTGCCAGTCTCGCACTATGACCTCTCTTGATTTGTGAATAGATCCCTACCAGGACCTTGTTCCACCTGCAGGACAGCAGTAGTCTGATATGGGTCTAGGTCCAGGGAAATCTGCTAACCAGAACCCTCCAAGTTCAGGAGATACATAGTACAGATCCCTTTGTTTTCTCATTCAGTTTTTATCAAGAACTTATTTACAAGTTACTGGAGTGTTGACAAAAATGTTCAGCTGTAGATGTACCAAGCTAGTCAGTAAAAATGAGAGCTCACTGTGAAGAGCTGAGAAGGCTCCCCGCTGAATTGCAGGGAATAAAATGGCAGATGTAATTCAAAGTCGATAAAGGCAAAGCAATGGGGAAAATGTCCCTAAGAGACCACAGAATGATGAACTCTGAACCGGCCACTGCCTCTCATGGAGCATAGCCTGGAGTCACAGCAGACTGCTCAGTGAAAACGCTGGATGTCAGCCACAGGAAAAGCTGGTGGAATGCTAGGGAAAGAATAGGGGACTAAGCAGGAAACGTTTGCCTTTGCACAAATTATGTTGCATCAGCATCTGGAAAAGTAACGTAAAGGACAGTAAGGACATCTGAGACATCGAACAACAAAGGGAAAAATTACATATATTGAACACTTGGCAAGATTCAACAACTTTCAGTGTATATAAGCTCTGTCAGAGTATACAAATCTCTCGGATGCTAAGGTGTTAGGAGTGGCTATGAGTTGCATTTGTTACTAATTTTGTGTGTAATGGTATTGCAATGTTTTCTTTTGTATTGGTAGTGTCAAACTCATTTGATGAGATGTGGATGTCCACCTCTGCCATCTCTTTGTAATCAGGAAACAGAAATTAGCACTTCTGGGAAACAATCTGCCTCATTCTAATGTAGATATCTAAAATACATCAGATTATAAATTGCATCTGAATAGAGTTTACTTCCTCTCATCAGCTATGAAAGGTGTCCAGAGACTAGTGCAGGCTTCTCATGCTAGATGAGACAACTTGCACCACAAACACTCATACTTTTGCCATCATCAGGGTGAATTGCTGCCGTACACCTGGCTACAATTCACGTTTGGATGAGATTAATTTGCCCACAACCTATTTGTATTAAAGTAAAATATCTGTAAGTGAGCTATTTGTGTAAAGCTCCAGTTCTGCTGGCAGAACTGGAAGCATTTCAGCAAGCACCTCTAAAAAGGCAAGTTAGCTTATCCTGAAATAAAATTTGGAGATTATTTCAGTAAGGTGAGATTAAAAAAATGCAAAATAAAGAGAAAGAAAGTGATACTTACGGTGCTTAGTGCTAGGGCATAAGATGGGAACTCTGCAGTACTCAGTTCAAAAGCGCTGTAGCTAGGATTCATTTACTAAAACTGCGTTTTGTATAACCTGATATCACATCTCTGCTTTCAGAAGCACAGTACCTGAAGTGAACTTTAAGGCTGATAATCATCCAACTAGCTGCAATTTCCAGGTATTGATACGCTACCTTGAGTTCAAAGTTTGTTTGTTTTCTCAGTCTTCCATGGCCCTGTGGTCTCTAGCACATTTTTCTCTCTCTGGATGTGTTGTGTAGCACGTATTTTTGGGGTAGATTCAGGCTGCGATTGTAATTATCCTACATACTTGTGGTCTGGCCTGGTATTATCCGATGCAGTGCTGTCATGTTCTGGGCATTGACAACATATTTAAAAAGCTATTTTTTATGTGATATAACTAGCATGTTGGGTAATTTTCTTGTAGCATTAAGGAAAACTTGCCAGCGCTTTCAGCACAAGAGTTCCCAGAAGTTTATGTAGTGGTGGGCTGCCTTGTGCAGGCAAGCAGTCTGAACTGCATGCTCTTCACTGGTCCTTCTTCGCTTGGCGGGAAGAACAGGGTGAAGGAAATGATCTTCAAAATATCGCAAAATAATAGCATGGTCTAATCCTTTCACATCATTTCAGCTTTCTATTCCAGTTCTCAATTGTGGTTTACAAGTCATTGACCTCAAGAGCCACTTGCAGCTTCAGCTCCCTGGTGTCAGCCACTGCATCCCACCTTCAGACTCTCATTTCCCTGAGCAAACATAGCAGCCTGCTTTCATCTGTTTGGAGAAGCATTGCTCATTCTCGATTGTGACTCCTCTTAACTGCTGGTTTTTAAATGGGCTCAACCCTGCTGCAACTTACCTGTGCTCAGAGGTGCTGTGGGGGACACCTGCTCTGCATTTGGTTTCCTTCCCCAGGCTGTGACTCCCTTGCTTGGTTTTCTTTCAGACAAAAACGCCACGGTGCTTGGAGATTATTTGATTTCCGCACTTGAAAGGGCTACTTTAGCATTATAATGGTGACCTGCTGGTTGCCTGTAAGACAAAGCTTTTCGTAGCTGCTTGTGCTGAGCACATTGTCTGTGTCGTCCAAAACGCCCTACCCGATGGAGTGCAAAGAGCAGGCACCGACAAAGCTGAGTATTCACGCTTGTTACATCCCAGAAGTCCCAACCAGGGAAAGAAGCGGATTCAAGTAAAAGAGTTGAAAATGGAGAGAAGGAGGGGGAAAAAGGCAGTAAATAAAGCGAGTTGAGTAGAGCAGCAGAGTGTACGGATGGTTGATTAGAAGCTCATCTGTCACATTTTTGCCTGTTCCAATTACAGAATTGGGAAATGTCCTCTGAGATTCAAATATCCAAACACTTTACTCATGAAATCCCCATTTCCATACCTGGTGGAGGGAAGTGTGTAGCAGTCATTAGTACTGTGCTAGCCTCATCAGTGACCTGCAGGAGTTATCTTGTGTCTGCCAAGGAGCTACAGGCTCTGAAGGGTCAGTTCTGTAAAACCCCTAAAGTCTCTATCTGTCCCCATTTTTTCTGATGTGTTTTCATATGAGTTTTTTTTTCTTGGAACCCCCTGTTAGGTGAGGCATTTTTTTAGGCTTACTATTTCAGATTATAAATCCTAGGTAACGTATGGAAGACCCCATTTCCCAGGCATGTATTTTAGGATGGATGGGATTAATCATTCTTTAGAGCAACACTTTGTTAGGTGCTGCAGAACTGCATGATCGTCTCCTCCAGCCACCCTGGCCCAGGACCCTCCTGCCCAGCTGCTGGAGCCCTGCCTATGGACCTGGGGTCTCTGCCTATACTGGGAGATGTAGATGCCACTTCTCCTTGTGCAGGTTCAACCAGTAACAAAGCTAAGCACGCGTCCCAGACATGCGCACACAATTAATAGCTCTTCACAGAATCTCAGGAGTTGGAAGGGAC
>NW_010191761.1:0-6745 GCF_000695765.1 Mesitornis unicolor | reverse complement strand
AGCCCTCCTAGGGTCCTTCAGCAGCTTTGCTGCCCTGCACCTCCTTCCACTCATGCAAGCTGGGGTCCTGCTTGGTGTCCAGCCAAGTGTGCTGCTGGAGAAAATGTGCCGAAAAGGGGGGTAGGGAGCAAGAAATGGCTTAAAAATCTTGGCTTCTGTGCTGCTGGAGCTGCCTGTGGAGCTGGGATTTTTAGGCCAACATCGCTGTGTCAAGAGGGACCGCAGGATGTGCACTCTCATCTTTGGTGAGGTTACTGCAAGCCCTCCCTGCACTCAGAGGGTCTCTGCTTTCACATAGTCAGGTCATTAAACTGGTACATTATGGTCCTTAACCATAATTTGCAAGATCTGGGAGGGTCTCCAGCCTGGAAGGTGCTCGTTGTTACACAAAGTGTACAGTCCTTGGTGTGTGCCTATCGGGTCTGGTAGAGCGATGAGATGGGGCAGCTTAAATCTGCATGGATTAAGAAAATTGCTCTCCCACTCGTGCACACGTGGCTCTAATGCAATTATTTCAATGACTGCACAGGAATCAGCAGTGAAACCATCCTCAGGCCGGCTTCCATTACTGAGGAGGAGCTCCTGGATTTGATCAGCAAGCTCAATAACGATGCCAATGTGGACGGTCTGTTAGTGCAGCTTCCCCTACCCGGTGAGTAGAGGTATTTCCATCCCTCTCCTTTTTACCAAAAGCTTTGAAGGGTTTTGTGTGTGCCAGAAGCAGCAGCACAGGGGCTGTTCTGTGACAGGAGGTGTTACTTTGCCACGATGCAGCTTAAAGAGGTTGATGCAGCTACTCCATCACGCAGCTGCCTGTGCAAGTGAAGTCACACCGAGATCTATTCTTGTGTTGGGAGTATCAGCTTCCAGAGCCAGGAGCTTGAACTCTGTTGTGACGCTGAGCCTGCCTAAAAATACCCTCTCAGGATTAGCAACGCTGTTGTCCCAAAATGTTTCCAGTCCCGTTCTGCTGGGAGCTGTTGAAAGTCTTGAGTCGCTTCAGCTTCCCAGCTCTGCAGGGCCTGGTGCAGGATCAGGGCTCTGATCCTTTTGGCTGATCCTTAGGGTTGAAGCTTTCTGTTTTTCTTCCAGAACATATCGATGAGCGCAAGATTTGCAACGCTGTGACTCCAGACAAAGACGTTGACGGCTTTCACGTGATAAACGTGGGGCGTATGTGCCTCGACCAGTACTCCATGCTGCCAGCTACCCCGTGGGGGGTGTGGGAGATCATCAAGAGAACTGGTGAGCTGCTGCTGCTGCTGCAGTATTTCCCTGCTGTCCGGCATAACTCCAGCCTGTGCTTGTCTTTAAGGCTCCGTCTCATTCTCTGCAGGCATCCCAACCTTGGGGAAGAATGTGGTGGTGGCTGGCAGGTCGAAGAACGTGGGCATGCCCATTGCCATGTTGCTGCATACGGACGGCAGGCACGAGCGCCCTGGAGGTAGGGACTTGGTGGCTTTTTGCTGCGGTAGGAAGCCCTTGGCTTGTCACACTGGCCTCTTCAGGCTCCTAAACCAGTCCAGGAGCACCTTAGGGACTCTGGCCCATCACATGGGCTGCGGTCAGGGCTGAGGAGATAACTCTGCACATGGTTTTGTAACATTTTGGGGCCTTTTTCAGTGAGTCCTTGCCCGCTCCCACACCAGATTGCTCCCCCTGAGGCTGTAGGCTGTTCCCTGGGGTTTGTCATTGGGCTCTGAAGTTTCTGATAAATAGATGGGTGGTTTTGGAGGGGAAAATTTAGAGAAGTGGCTGCGTTTGGGTAGTTCATGTGAATTAAAGCTCCACGTGACCTCTCTTGCAGGCGATGCCACAGTCACAATCTCCCACCGCTACACTCCCAAGGAGCAGCTGAAGCAGCACACGATCCGTGCCGATATCGTGGTAGCAGCAGCAGGTGAGACCCCAGACATTGACAACATGTGAGACCCTGACTCTGACAGCACAGGCAAGAGGCGCACAGGGGGTGCCACACTGCAGCTTGTGTGGTGATTCCGATGGGAATCCTTGCTTGCAGGAGACGATCCCGTTGGGATTGGATGTCCTGGGGCCTCCTGGCAGCATAGGGGAGTCTGGTGCTGTTGTGGCTGTAGGCAAGGGCTAGGACAGTGAGCGAGGGGCTGTTTAAACAGCGTCCAGCCAGTTAGTCCTGTGGTTAAGCCTAGGAGCCACATACATGATCGTGTTTGTAGCCTTTGAAATGTAAAATAACACCTGGCAGGAGGGCTTGGTGTGCCAGCGAGCACCTGATCTAGAGAACAGCTCCAGGCAGGCTCCGTTACACACAGACAGCTCTGAATTTATGTGGAGGAGAAAAAATAACCAAGATAGAATCTGCTTACCTAGAGACAGCCAAACTGCCAAGGGATGGCTGCAGGGCCATCTTTGGAGCATGGGGAATCACTCAGAGGTCTGCTGTTCTCCAGGTAGTGGAGTTGAGCTGACTTGGGGGGTCAATTTAAGAGCAGAAGCTGGGTGTGATCCTGTGGGGATGGAGGAGAGAAAAATGTGGGTTAAAAATCGAGTGTGAAGAGACACAGCACTGGATTAGAAGTGGTGTTGAAGGTGTTGGTGCATGCAGTGCTGGCAGATAAGACGTGAACATCAGCAAAGGTGGTCAGCAGAGCAGAGGAAGGCTCACAGGAAGGGTTAACTGAGGGGAATGAGGTCCTGGGCTCAGCCAACCTAGGAGGCAACACCTGGCAGAACCAGACAAATGCCCCACCCCAAAGGGTGGCTTAGCCCCAGGCTGCTGCTCCCCACCCCTCCCTGTTGCACCGAAGGTTTCGCAGCCCCGGGTGAAGCTGTCCCTCTGCCAAGCTGGGCTGTGGTGGTCTCAGACTCTGCTCCAGGCTGCTGACAGCGCAGGTGCAAAAAAACCTGTCACTGGAGCTCGTGAACAAGCACGGCCATGGGCTTAAAGTGCAAGATTTGAGGATTCACACTCTCTGGTTGTGCAACTGTGGGTAGATTTGCATTTTGTGCAATGATAGAATCGTTTGGGTTGGAAAAAAAAACAACCCTTAAGATCATTGAATCCAACCATTTTGGGAGGCAAGAAGGCCCAGGTGGGTCCAACCATAACACAGAGATGGGGTGAGGGCCCTGTTCAGCACCACCCTGAGTACATGGTTCTGTTTTTCCCCTCTTGCAGGCATTCCCAACCTGATCACAGCCGACATGATCAAAGAAGGAGCTGCGGTTATCGACGTGGGGATAACCAGAGTGCAGGATCCCGTCACTGCCAAGTCAAGGCTGGTTGGGGATGTGGATTTTGAAGGTATGGAGAGGCTCTGCCAATGCTTCCTTCAGCTTTAAACATCTGGGGTTGCTGAGAAGGGGAGGAGAGCATCATGGCTCAAGTCTAAAGCAGTTAGGTTGCCTTGTGGCTACTTGGGCTTACCTCTGGGCTTGCAATTCACTGGTTTTGCTCACCACTTGGCTGCTGTGGTGCCCAGGGGCTGCTGCGATGAGCCCTGCACCTCCGGGTGCCTGGTGAAAGCCTCAAAGCTGCTCCTGGAAGAGAGAAGGAGCAAATGTTAAGAGTGTCACGACTTTATTGTGACTGCCCCCTAGAGCTCGTGGGAAGCCCACATTGAGTCTTGGATTTGGCATTTCTGTGCTATAAACCCAGCTACTTTACATATATAAAAGCTTTTTGCTTTCCCCCCAGCTTGAGCTGTGCAGTCGAGGATGGACAGACTGCATCCTGCCCCAGATAATGGGGGAAAAAGTCCCCTTTTGAGAAATTGCTGGCAATCTTGAAGGAATTTGAGCAATGTCAGCCTGGATAAGCATTTTTGCTCTGTATTTCTGTGCTGAGCTCTTGCTTTTCTCCCCTACAGGGGTGAAGAAGAAAGCCAGCTACATCACACCGGTCCCTGGAGGCGTGGGACCCATGACAGTGGCCATGCTGATGAAGAACACCATCATCGCCGCCAAGAAGCTGCTGAAACCCAAAGAGCTGGAAGCATTAACTGCTTAATTTTGGACTCTTTTTAGCACTGAAACCGACATTCCAAACTGACTCCCAAACAGGCCGATAGAAAAATGCAATATTTTTATTTATTGGAAGTGGAAGTTCCTATGCTGAGGTCATGGCTGTTTATTGGCAGCAGAAGCAGATGCACATTAGCTGTACTGAGGTGTGAGCATCCACACTCCTGGCCTACTCCTGCTAGCAAAGCTGCTCTAGGTTTACACAGGCTGTTGTAGGAAGCTGGAGCAGGCAGCGGTTGGGATCTGGGGGTGCAGCTCCCCAGGAGCTCGGGGTGGTGTTGCCAATCCCATGGGAAGTAGAGGCTGCTCCGTGGTGCAAAATCAATGGCCTCTGTGGTTCTGTTCTCACCAACGCTCAGTCTGCCCTGACTGCTCGCGTTGGAGTAGTTTACTCAATGCTGGATGTTTTAGTTGGAGTTAAGCTCTTCTGTAGAAGAAGTTACTTGAAAATAAAACAAAAAAATAAGCCATATGTCTGTTCTCAGCCCGTGTGGGGCCCAGGACAGTGGCAGATCTGTTGTAACTACATGTTCTAGTGTGCAGCTAAGCTGGGTTTTTGCTATTCGGATGGTGACTTTTTTTTTAAAAAGCCTTTTTTTCTAACCAAAGAACAATGAGGAGGGGCTGTTGGTGTCTACACTGGGCACACAGGAGGTTTACTCTGTTGTAAAGCGTGCAGGTACTTAGTGAATAATGCAGGCTAACCTTAAATAAAGTATGAAAATTAAAAACCAAATGCCCTATGTGTGTCCTAGAGTTATTACTAAGCAAGAAAAGAAGCAATAGCTTATTAAAGCACTTTCATGCCTGAACAAAATCCATTTAACTCCCTGACTCTGTTTCCTAACAACATCCACATGACAGCACAAACTTAAATCCTCCAGTGTATTTGTTCATGAGCTCTAATGACCCATGGAAGATGAGCCTTACCTGGGGTTGCGATGCCTCAGGCAGGGTGGAAAAACTCATCCTTGGACTCCTCTTTGGTGAAAATGTGGGGCTGCAGCATCCCTGGAAAAACCAATCCCACTCTTTTGGAAGCAGGGAAGGTTCGTTGTGATGGGGAACCAGCCCTAAGCCTGTGTTTGGGGCTTATCAAAATAATGCATGGGGAGGAAAGCTGAGCGTCGAGGGCTCTGCAGCAGAAACACACTAAGAGCTGAGACTCATTGAAATGAGGTTTATTGGGGTTTATCACCGATAAATACAAAATGGTTAAAGTGGTACCAGAGTGGAGGGGGTGAAATCAGAGACGCTTCACTGTTGGCATATACAAAAAAAAAAGTAGAAACCAGGCGTGAACCTTGCAAAATGGACAAATTTAGGCAAAACGAGCTGGGTGCTAAAGTGGCTTCAGCTCTAGGAAACAGCTACCAGAGTCCACAAAGCCTTTCTGGGGGTGCTGGGTTGTAGAGCTGATGTATGGATAAAGCAAATTAATGAGTTTGATTAAAATGAGAAGCCTACCTGTACCACGCTTCAGCTACCACACAGGAGATTGGTACAAAACTGCTACAAAATATACAAGACCGCGTTCAAGTCGAGATAGTTCTTCATGTTAACGGCCAGCTACGATGCTCTCGCTTAAGTCGTGACTTCTTTAATTAATAATAATTAGTAATACTGTTATTTCTCGCACCACCTTTCCCCAGGTGTACTTGAACCAGCAAAAAAAACCAATATTAAATTGCTATAAATAGGAAATTGCCTTCAAGTCTTTCTGTTGGGCTCGACTATTTACAGAGAACTGGGATCCGTCCCAGCCAAAGGTTCAGACCAGTTGCAATATTTAACTGGTGGTCCCAAAACCCCCCCGCACGGCTGGTGTAAATATCAAGTAGGCTGATACTGAAGGGTTGGGGCTTGAAATAGAGGGGGCAAAAAAAAAAAACCCAAAAATCCAGCAAAAAAATCTAGCAAAAATGAGTCAAAGAAACAGATTTGAGAGGGTTGCTTCAGACCAGTTTCTGAATTGCAGCTGGGCAGAAAAAAACCCTTTAAAAGCCTTGGTGCTGCTGGAAAAAGGTGGTGGGAGCTGGGCAGAGCCAAACCGGGCCCACGCTGGTCCCAACCCACTCTCTCCTTCCCTTTGGTGAGCGGGAAGAGCCTGAAATGCTGATGGAGAGCGAGCAGGAGCCCAAAAGCATGGGGGGGAATGTGAGAGGGGATACATTGGCTCTCCCCAACCTGTTGGGAGCCGCTTGCTGTTGAACCATGTGCAAATAATGGGAGTTCAGGAGCAAAAAGGGGTGCAGAGCTCCCAGCGCGGGGCTGGGTGAGCAGAGCAGGGCTGGTGGCACAGACAGGGCCGATATCGGCCCGGTGGGGACATGGGGATGGCCACCAAATGCCTTCGCTGCAGCCACCGCTCCTGCTTCCCTGCAGAAATCGTTCCCTATTCCCTGTGGAAACCAAGGCCTCGTCAACCCGAGCCCTGAGCTGCTCATCCTCATCCTCATCCTCATCCTCATCCTCATCCTCATCCTCATTTTCATCCCAGGGCATCACTTCAGGCCCCTGCTTCTCTCCAACCCCACTGGGCCTCCTCGTCCTCTCCTACACCTCCACCACTCCCCAGGGTCCCCTCCACAGCCGGGGTGGTCCGTCCTGTGTCCCCTCTGGGGACACTGTACCCTAAAAAGGGACCTCCAGCACCATGGGTTCGGACCAACACCAGGCCCAAAGCACCATCCCCTTCACGACACAAAGTTCCCTGAAGAACTGCACTGTCATTTTGGGGAGC
>NW_010191760.1:0-279 GCF_000695765.1 Mesitornis unicolor | reverse complement strand
CCCCCAATGTCCCATGGTTGCTGTGCGGGGGACACAGTACCCCCCTAGTGTCCTATGGGTGCTGTAGGGGGATAATGGGACCCCCCAATGTCCCATGGGTGCTGTGGAGGGATACAGGACCCCCAAAGTCCTATGGGTGCTGTGGAGGGGTACAAGACCCCCCCCAATATCCCATGGGTGCTGTGGAGGGATACAGGACCCCCAAAGTCCTATGGGTGCTGTGGAGGGGTACAAGACCCCCCCCAATATCCCATGGGTGCTGTGGAGGGATACAGGACC
>NW_010191759.1:6031-47785 GCF_000695765.1 Mesitornis unicolor | reverse complement strand
CCCTAACGTTCTGTGATTCTGTGATTTAGAATTCAGTAGCATCTCCCTTCTGAGAGTCTCAAAGTATCTTACAAACACTAGTGAATGAAACCTCAAACCATGGCTGTCTTGCAGAAGTACAGCATGACCCTGAGGGTGAAGGTAGAGAGCTAAAGATTAGTTATTTTTGAAAGTAGAGCTCTAAAATACTGATTTTGTCCCTTTGTGGTTATGTAGCACTTTGAAGTCACCGCACAATCTGAAGAACTGGGCTTCAAGACACTGAAAAGACATACATAGTGTAATGTAAGGTAGTAGGATAGTCCCATGCTTAGTTTCTTCCTGTAGCAGAACTGAGAAAAAGGGTTATGTCCTGTGCTGTGATATCAGCCACGACTCTGGAGTGCCTGCTGTGCTCCAAGGGCAGGCAGGGCATTTCCTACTCTCAGAAAGTGGATTTCCAGCCTGGACTCGTCCTCCTCTCCACTATGGTCCTTTTTTTTTTTATAGTTTCTGGGCTGTGGCTGGTGGCCTGAGTGGCATCTTTGTAACAGGTCCAGAAACTCTCTGCAATGTGAAAACCTCTGAAGCAGAAGCTATGATCACTGGACTGAATGGAGCTTGAACAAATCAATGAATACCCTGCTAAAACATGGGTTAACTATAGGGAGCAGGGCACTGTGACTTGCAGGACATGAAAGTGTCTGGAGGCTTTTTCAAACAGTTTGAGAGCACTTTGCACACTAGCAAGCCCTCCTAAGACATCCTTTGTCCTCTGAAATGCTTGTACTGCTTAGGACTGCCCTCTGATACTGAAACAAATGCAATCCATTTTCTTTATTAATTAACTGAAACAGTCACAGTCGATAGGATTTCAAGGCTTATGAGTGTTGCATTCATTGCTACTGACTCGGATGTTAGCAACAGATGTAGCTGATAGGTAAGGTAAGTTTTTTATTAGATTGACATTACTTTCCCAATAAGCCAGGCCATAGGGGAAACACATTAAAAAGTTGTGGTTGATGGGTTTCTGCATTTTTTTTAACCCTGTGGATGTTTTAATTTAACTGTACTTTCAGCACAATATCTGCTTTCATTGAAAATACTTTTCAGAGAGCCAAAGCAAGAGGCAGGATATCTCTAACACAAAGATATAGGAAAGTACCTCTAGATTGAAATGACTGGCCTAATTCAACTTCATGAACTTAATTATTTTGATAATCTTAAACCTAATAATTTGCCATTGGAATTCATATCAGGTTCTTTGATATGAGCATTTACATCCACCTTCTTTCAATTTTGACCTGTCATATGGGGTTCAGTAGTTCCAGAAGGAAGCATGCTCAGACTATAGCTCAAGGGCTTAGAAAGGATGATGGCAGTCTGAAAACATTATTTGTTATGCAAATACCTTGGCAAAACCACAAAAAGAGGCAAAGGCAGAATCTTGAGTCAACTTCTCCATTATTTTCTGAGGGAGTTAGAAAATTCTCCATAAAAAAGGGGAAGTTAGAATATTAAACACTACTTCTTGCTCTTGAAGTGTGCAAACACACAGAAATTAGATGGAGATCTGTTAATGACATTGACAGTTTTAAGCTGATATTTTGCTACAACCCAAGGTATTTATAAAACAAATGGAAGTGATTTTTATTCTACAGAAACTATTTTTCTTGTGTAGGAATCACTTAAAAATATTTTCTACTTCTCTGTTAAGGCACATTTGACTCCCAGTTTGCGGGAGTCATTAGGTCTGTTGCAGGTTAGCTGTCAGTAAACCTCTCCCTCTGTTTTGTATAGCTTGTGCCGCAGATAAGACAGTTTATTGTTGCAGTTTTAATGGGTTTCTTTCCAGTTTTACTCTTTCACCAATCTATTGCTCCAGTCCAGTGGTATTAGGGGTCCACTGAGAACTTCTTCCTTAAGTTACCATGGACTTCCATAGCAGCTACTGGTAAGAACTGCTTGTGCCTCCCGCAGCAAAACATTCCTCTGCGCTGCAGAAACAGACTAAATTTCAAATGAGTTCATCCTGTGGGAAAAAGAAAATCCTTGATGGATGAAAATAAGTAAAGCTTTTAAAAATACCTTAGTTTTACTAAGGTTGCTGTCTTTGATGACTCACCCTGTGTGTAGCCATCTGGTTCAAAATCCCCTTAGTCTATCTGCAGTCTGTTTTGAGGGCATCTTTTTCAGTTTGCAGGTTTTCCTTTGAATAGATCTGTAGCTGACTGGCAGCTGCTGTTCATTAACTTTATGGCAGCATTCTTGATTTCATCTCCAATTCAAGCAAATACATAAGAGCAATCTGCTCTTTTAAAGTGCAAACTGCCTTTCCAAAATCTGCAGGACTCTTTGCATACTTGATGACTCTGGGGTAAGAGGACGATGCTAGAGAACCCACGACTAGACCCAATATCCCTGCAAAACAAAGGAAAATATGGCACAAGGACTGACTGGAGGCTCCCAGACACTCTAGCCACCTAGATGTGGTGTTATATTTGGGCGAAGCACAGCAGCCAGCCCCTGACAGAGATTTCGGTGCCTGTTATGCCCCTCAGAGTCTTGTTTAGGGCTGCTTCAGAGATCTCTGCACTGTGGCCCAATGCAACGGGTAGATAGGTACCCTGAGTAAATTGCTTAGCTGGATTGTTGTCTCCCTGTTCTGTACTTGACAGATTTAAGTGTCTAATGGTATTAGACGGCTCTTCATGTCACTCATTTTTGCAAAGTCTCATTGATCTCTGTCCCTTCATCATACAGTATGCATGTATTTAATTTTGGAGCTACAGTTAATCAAGAAAACATAAATAAAGAGATTGTGTACTTACTATCAATTTAGTAAATTCTTCATCAGACCTGGTAACGTGAATTTTCATGTCTGGTGCCACTATTGTATTAATATAATGAAATGAGAGACTGTGAAAACAGTTGTTGCAAGAACTTGCTGAAACTCAGTTGTTAACAGTGAGGAATTAATACCTCAATGATTTTGATGAAGAAATTACAGGCTGACATTTTGATGGTCTTTATTATGAAAGTCAGACTCATTGATCATGTTAATCTGTTCTAGTCTTAAAATTTTGAATTAAGTTTCATGGAAAGTTAGCAAATATTCAGGTCTCTTTACTGAGAAAGCTAATGAGCAGTGAGAACTCTGTTCTTCTTAAGGGGTAAATTAATATGGTCCAAAAGAATCTTGCTTATATTTATAAATGTGGAGGCTCATGCTAGAAACTTTCATGAGGCCAGGTTAAGACCAGAACATCAGAACTATACAAAGGTTGACACAAGAATTGAATCATAAATCACAGTACAAGTAACAGCCTGAACTGTAAAGTATCTCTGTACAAAATTTTCCTTCAGCTAAGAAGTGGTAAGGGTATAATTAATTGATAAAAAAAATCAGAAAGAAGAATTAAGTTAATGGAATAGTTTATGTTAAAATTAATTTATTCACATCTAGCGGTGACATGACACATTTAATATATCAGCTAATTTCCTGGAATTGTTTAACCTTATTGGAATCAGCCATGATTAACCTTATTTAGTTCTGCATTGACTATGGTTACTTCATCTCTAATTATGCAGAGCTTTGGTTATCTGTGTGGTTTTGCTGCCTTCAAAATATTTAGTACAGATAGCAACGACTTACAAAATCTGCAAGGGAATAATAAAAATAACCTTACATTCATGCCTGTAAGTGTTCCTTTTTAAATTAATTCCCACAAGTAAAAGGATGAGCTGTCATTTTGGACATCCATTCAACCATCAGGATGATAAAATGTGTAAATAAAATTGTAAAAGATAAATGCTAGAATAATTCTATCTGTAATTATTTTGGGATAAATTTAGAAATAAGTAGAAGTGTTTAATTATGTGTTTTAGAGCAGGTTTGAAATTTTCAAGTGTACATTTAACATTTAACCAGGTTTGAGCAGAAATTCCTGTTTAATACTAACATCTATGATGTCTGGATATTGTTTTAGTAGCCCTATAATCTAGCTGATTAAGAATTATTTTAAAACGGATGTCTTTACTTGCTAGTGCTTGTGCAGTGCAAGTTTCTATTTACTTGTATATTTTTCAGTAGGTCATCTTAAAACTCGTTTAAGTTCCCCTGATGCATACTGTTTTGCCAACTTCTTTGAAGAGCAGGGATTTCAGTGCCATTCAGAGTTACCAACACCTTGACTTTTTGTGGCTTTGGCACAGGGAGGAGCAGTAAGGGGTGATGTGATACATAGACTATGGGTTAGACGTTGATCAGCAAATCTATAAATAAGCAACATGAATCTTTATGTAGCAGGCAGGATGTTTGGAAGGAAGACACATGTTTCAGTTGTCCTCTGATGGTACTTTTTTTTACTTCTAGGCATGATTAAAGACAAGGAGAACTTTAAAGGGCCCAACTAATTGCCAGTTATATAAATGGCATTATGTGATCTTCATTTTACATACATCATTATATAAACTATGACTAGGAGACAAAATAGAAGCCAGTCATTACTGGGGACTCTGGAGATATTCTATCCCCGCATGGCTCTTTCTTGCAGATTCTTACTATTGTGTTAAAATATTGTGATTTAGATTTTTTTACTCCTAATAGACTTAAAAGAGAAAGAATGAAAATAACCGTTATCCCTCAGTCTTTTTATTCTCAAACTAAAAGTGAGTGGAAATGCAGTAAATGTCAGGTAGGAATTTCCCAAAGATGGTCTTAGCTGTAGGAGGCTATTAGATATAAAATGCCTGAAAATACTCTTCTTAATCCAACAACAGATTTCCTGGAAGTGGAATGGGCTTTAAAAATGAATGGAGAGCTGAAGAGGACTATTTAAATCCTGCTGGGGGATACTTCACATTGTGTATTATTCTACTTCATATGCAATTGAACCACAAACTGTTGAACTTATTCAGTTGCGTATGAAGCATAATTTTTCTCCTCCTTCCTGGCCTGGACTGAAAGTTGCAGCCTGGCCATAGGGGAAATAAAAGCACCCATACAACTGCTAGAAGACAAAGGAAACACCTGTGATTGAGTTTTCTCTTTTGTTCCAGTCATCTCATATTCATGCATTCCCCTGCAGAGAGAGAAGGGAAATGAGAATCACTGCCCTCTTCCTCAGTGTGCGATACTGTGGGAAGTAATTTTGCCCAGTTATGACCAAGCAACTAGCTCCAGACCTGCTACCTCCACCAGCCTCTTGTGCTACAGCTTATAGGCTCACATGTAATTAAAACAATGTAATTGTTTTCCACAGACTTGCTTAGCAGCTGTTTTCTCCTCTAAGCTTTGTATTTTTGTCTATGCTGTTGCCTTCTTGCTTTGTAAAATAACTTGTCGGGATTCACCAACCTCATAACTGTTCTCCGAATGCTTAAATAGCAGAGAGGCTAACATATCAGAATCATTTCCACAAAGGTAAAACCAACACTATATTAGGAAGTAGACAGATTGGTTTGAGGGGAAAGAAGAAAAGAGTTAATTACATAGTGTCTGAGAAATAAAAACTAAGTGTGGGATTAAGGTAACTGGGGCATAACAGTTTGCTAAAGTAGTCACGGGGTACAGAAAAGAAATATACAGGGTTGCACACCAGCTGAAGAGAGTGGCAAGGCCAGCACAGGCATGGCTGTCTGTCAAAGTGACAGCTTCAGAGAGACTCCCAGGACACAACACCTCCTGAAAAAGCATGGCTGCAGGGGCTCTAGTGACAAGACATTTATGAACATAGAACTGAAGCCTAACATCCCTTGCTCTTCTTCATGGTCAGGAAATTGACCTTGCTTTTCTCTCATCCTGAGAAAGGAAACAGCACCCTCTGCCCATCCACCAATTTCACAGGTAAGCTGTTTATTTTCTGTCTCTTGTTTACTGCTATACTCTTTGGGATGTCAGTGTCTTTAGGACCTTGAATACAGAGGTCTTATAGGACCTTGAATACAGAGGTCTTATTACGCATTCTGGTGATTCTGAGATGAGCCCAGCCATGCCTTATGATATCCATGAGCCATGCTAGAATGTTTTTTCACCTCTGATCATGCACTTAAGATGGTCTTATTCTCCCAACCTAGATTTGTTGTGGATGCTCCCAAAGCTCTCACAGAGTCAATTGCAGTTACTTCAAAAGTAGTGTAAGAAGAGTAGAGCTGCTGAAACAGAAAACGTTCCCCATACATAGCTGTAGCTGCTGCTGTTACCTGATTTCCTCTGAAGAGTTTTGCCCTCAGCTTACAGCATCTGTCTGCAGCCTGGGATGGGGTGTATTCCTCTTAAGAACAGGATGAAGTCCTCCATTCAAGCCATAGATGAATGAATGTCCACAGGAGGACTAACACACTTTATGAGATTTTTAAGTTTCTGAAATGTGTCATGCTTTGTAACCCATTTTTACAAAATGTGACTGTGTCAAAGTTTCAGATTTAGGTCTCAGGCTCTGTCTGTCATTTCCTCTGGGCTTCTGAAGCAATTGGGAGCACCTTAGCTTCAGAAGCACTCTCATACAAAGACCACTGGAGCTAACACACTTCTATAGAATTTGACTTTATCAGTACAGGACAGTTCTGCAACTGCAAAAGCCTTTCTCAAAAAAAAGGATAAAAGGTATATAGTATATAAAAGGTATTTAGTATATAAAAAGTATTTAGCATAGTTTCCACTATATTTTCAGCTTCATATGTACCTTTATGAAGCTTCACTATTTTTTAAAATGGAAGCAGTGATTTTTCCTTACTTTGTCCTGCCAATATCTGGGTTGTTTTTTATATCAAGTTTTTACTGGGGAAGTAAAAATTTTAAAAGGATGAAAAAGGAAAAGGAAGGAATTGTTTTGTTTGATTTCAAAGAGAGCTATGAGCTTTGATTGATTGTGGGTTTTTTTGAAGTAAAAGTTAAAATGTTGAGGGGGCTAAAAGTTCCTGATATTTTTTCTGAATGCAATTCCTAGTTTTTCACCAGCTCTACAAGATCCAAAATTATTTCACCTGTAGCTGGTCAAATGTTTTGGTCTCAGGTAGTAGCTTGCTCCTTCATGAGTTTAAACTATTTGCTGTTACTCATCCTATGTTGTGATAAGCACTTTCATAACTGTAAAGCTTTATTTACCTCAGAGCAGTCACTGAAACATCTGAACAGCAGATGCCACAAGGAGAAAACACTTTGGATCTCTTCTTACAGGCTTGAACTCTACACCTGAGTGCTAGTTTTCCATAACCAATTGATTTGATCCAAAATGCCAGAGAGACACAGCTGCCATGTTGACGCTAAGTTGGGTGGGAGTGTTGATCTGCTTGAGGGTAGGAAGGCGTTGCAGAGCTGGACAGGCTGGATCGATGGGCTGAGGCCAATGGTATGAGGTTCAACAAGGCTCCATGCCAGGCTCTGCACTTGAGTCACAACAACCCCATGCAGTGCTACAAGCTTGGGTTAGAGTGGCTGGAAAGCTGCCCAGCAGAAAAGGGCCTGGGGGTGTTGGTTGACAGCTGGCTGAATATGAGCCAACAGTGTGCTCAGGTGGCCAAGAAAGTTGATGGTATCCTAGCTGTATCAGAAATAGTGTGGCCAGCAGGACTAAGGAAGTGATTGTCACCCTGTATTTGGCACTGATGAGGCAACACCTCAAATACTGTGTTCAGTTTCGGGCTCCTCACTACGACAAAGTCATTGAGGCACTGGAGTGTGACCAGAGAAGACCAACAAAGCTGATGAAGGACCTGGAGCACAATTCTTATGAGGGACTTCTAAGGGAACTGGGGTTATTTAGTCTGGAGAAAAGGAAGGTGAGAGGAGACCTTATCTCCCTCTACAACTACCTGGAAGGAGGCTGTAGCAAAGTGGGTGTTGGCTTCTTCTCCTAAATAACAAGCAATAGGAAAAGTCCTCAAGTTGGTGTAGACAGGTTTAGATTGCATATTAGGAACTTTTTTTTCACCAAAATTCTTGTCAAGCATTGGAACGGGCTGCCCAGGGAAGTCATTGAGTCACCATCCCTGGAGGTTTTTAAAGGACATGTAGATGTTATACTTACAGACATAGTTTAGTGGTGAACTTGGCAGTGTTAGGTTTACAGTTGGACTTAAAGATTATATAGGTCTTTTTCAACCTAAATGATTCTATGCTTAGGTAATTACCAAGAATGAAACATTTCCATCCAATATCTGTCTTATAGCCTTAAAGTGATGTATGTGAAGCTTTTAATGATACCAGGGTTCCTGTAGGTGCACCTAAGACATCTCTTCTGTAGGAGCACAAATAAGGAAGTGCTATTTATCTGCAAATGCATTTAAAAGGCTCTTACCACTGAAGAGTACAGTCTTGTGATACCTTTTTCTTAGAAAAATCAATAATGATAAGACCTATGAAGCCAGTTGGGATTTAATTTCTAAATTACTCCAAAGCTTTTTAGAATCTAAAGGAAAGGATTTTAAATATTTTTACGTGTTCAGGCTTATCATTTTGCTATCTCCTTTCACATTAGTTGAGACATGGTCTTACTTGATTTTTCACTGCTCTGTTGCTACAAAGGAGAGAGTAACGAGATCTTTCTAAAGAGGTGGATTATGCAACAAAGATCAACATTTATTTAGAGTTTGAAAACAGTGTCAAAACATGAAAACTATCTGTTTCTTATGAATAATTCTGCTTCAGTGAGTAGCTAATACCTGTCATATAACTCCCAAAAACATGTAATATATATATAATTTTCTACAAATGACAACTCTGAAAAGGAATACTGCTCCAGTGGAATGTGGTAAGACTTTAGATAGCTGTAGGAATATCTGCTAGGCAAGTTTCATGCTGTGGACTTCTGCCAATGTATCTTAACCCAAATTTGCAAGAATACACTTTGTTCCAGTGTTGATCCTGCTAGACTGCCTGAATTGTATTAACATCAAGTCTCTTAAGGGTCATGGGAAAAAGATGATAGTATTTAATTCTCTCTGTATAAGCATTTTCATGTCTTGCCTCAGAAATGTCAACTTCTTACATTTGACAAATGAGGAAGTATAGACCCTTGACTATTCCCAATGTCCCAGTTGAAAGTGAGATACAATAGCAGTAGCCAAACCGGGAATATACATCCTACTTCTCCACTTTCAATCAGGTTTCCTGTGAGTTCACTTCAACTAAGTGTTGTTTCTGGAGAACAGAGGCAAAAACTAGAACAAAAGAAGTGAGCAAGCATTTTCCATATGAACAAAAATGACTTTTGCTCTCTCCTGTATAATGCATTTGTAACAATATATTTATGTATAAAAGAACAGTAACCACAAAAATATAAACCTCCAGAAGTTCTAGATACAAAGTTAATCTTATTTCTCCCTCTTTCTGAGTCTATTTTAAGCTACTTTACTGCTGTATTTGGCAACCAGTACGAATGTACTCTATAGTAGTACAGCATATACTAAAAATAATAGAATCACAGAATGGTGTGGGTTGGAAGGGACCTTAAAGATCATCCAGTCCAACCCCCCTGTCATGGGCAGGGACACCTCGCACTAGAGCAGGTTGTTCAAAGCCCCATCCAACCTGGCCTTGAACACTTCCAGGGAGGGGGCAGCCAGAACTTCCCTGGACAACCTGTTCTGTTGCCTGTCACCACCCTGACAGTAAAGAATTTATTCCTAATATCTAGTTTAAATCTGCCCTCTTCCAGTTTAAACCCATTACCCCTCATTGTGTCTCTACCTGCCTGTCACAGAATCGCACCAAAATGGCTACATGCACACAAATAATGATCTCAGACAAGCTTTTAATCTACTGAAATTAAGCAGACAAAACTTCATTCACCAAAATAACATTCCACTGACATTTAACAAATGCAAGTTCGATATGCTGGTTGGGAATATTATCAGACACAGCTGAGTTAAGAATTCTTAAGTTTTAAGTTTTAGTTAAGTTTTAGGCCAAACGATCCAAAATGTGCACTCACTCACTCACCAGAAAAGGGAGGGCTCTCAATCTCGAGAAGTTACCTTAAGTGGCATCCCAACTCAAGGGGAGAGTCCCCGACTGCAGACCCTCTGCTCTGAGTAGGACCGACTCAAATGAGTCCTCTGACAGGGCCCCATTTATACTCTGGTCGAATCTGATCTGTGGTCAATACATGGCCGTGTCAGCCCCCTATTGGCTGAGGACCCCAACTTTCCTGCCTTTGACCCCCACTGTGTGGACCAGACATGAGCTGTGAGGGGGGAGGCAGTCCTGGCGCCACCAGGGCCAGAAACTTTAGCACTGTCTTTGTTGGGTCTTTCTCAGGTCTTTAGTAGGATGGGTACATTTGCACACTGCCCTTGTAAAAAGTCCCTCCCCAGCTTCCCTGTAGGACCCCTTCAGAAACTGGAAGGCTACAATAAGGTCTCCCTGCAACCTTCTCTTCTACTGACTGAACAGCCCCAACACTCTCAGCTGGTCCTCATAGGATACATGCGAAAACTCCATAAAAGACTTAGAATTTGAAGTTCCATCTTTAAAAGCGAAGCGGGAGCCAAATTCTGGATGGAAAATTAATGGCAGATTTTATCACATTTTCTCTTTTTTCAAGGTGGCTTAGGTATTTCATGAGACTAAAGATCCATCCCACGATACTCTTCTTTTCTCATTTCAGCTTTACTGATAGTACCCGCCTGCCCATGGGAAATAGTGTATGAATTCCTTGTTTGGCTTTGCTTGCGCATCCAACTTCTGCTTTACTTATTAAACTGTCTTTATCTCAGCCCACGAGTTTTTGCACTTTTACCCTTCCCTTTTCTCACTCATCCCACTGTGTGGGAGCGAGCAAGTGGCTGTGTGGGGCTGAGTTACTGGCTGGGGTTAACCCACAACAGCTGATTACTTAGAACGGAATCAGACTGACTCACAACTGGCAGAGGGGGAAGAGTGTTTCGTAGAAGCAACAGCCTTGCACTTCTGCTTAGAAACCTGTAATGCATGAGCTACAGGTGTCACTATGGTATTCTGAAGACCTTCTTCCAAATAAAACTCTGTGAAAGAATAATTTCCTAAGGCAAATTATGCTGCCACAGGTCTAAACATTGCAGGGCACTGAGAACACATCTCTGCAAAACTCTGCCAAATTCTCTGGCTCTTTTTGGCATTCTGTGACAAAAAAAGAGCTTCTGTTCTCCTCAAAGCCTTTGTTGTGCAGTTGGAAGCACAGAAATAAGTAGATACAAAGCTGAATACAACTTCACTGCAACAAGACTAAAACAGCATGACAAAAGCACTTCTCAGCTCTCAAGTGACCCATGTTATATTGAAGATATGACACTGGAGTTCATTCAGACTTCGCATTCCTGATTGTTCTGTTGATGAGGTGAAAGAAAAGGAGGAAACTTCCCTCAAGCAGTTTTGATCTGTTTGAGCTATCCAAGTGACAGAGAGCTCTGTCATGAGAGGTTGCCAAGGATGAATCAAGAAGTTCAGGAAGAAGCAAGGAATTTAATGAGTTGACTGGGATAACACCTTTCATGGACAGATAGAGGTGACATTATAAATGAACTAGCTCCCTTTTCTGCTTCTCTCCTTTTCATTGTCCTGCTCTGACAAGGTCAGTGACAATCATATATTTATATCAGAACTCTGCATATCTTAAAAACAAAGTTCTCTTTTTAAAATAAATCTATGTCAAGCATAGTTGCTGGCAGCATTCCAAAACATGCTGATGGACTGACTTATTTTTCTGGTTTCTTTTCTTTTGCAACATGTACTGTCCATGCCAAGGTCTTTATCACATGTCTCTACAGTGGCTATTGTTGCTGAAGTGATTTTGTGAGAGTCATTGACAATTCAGTGAGACTAAAGGGAATTAAAGTACTGAGAAATAATTTTATTCTCTCCTGACTGCTTTACTGCTACATCACATTAGATTTTGGGGCTATTTTAGTATGCAGTTCTCTGGATCATTCTTGTTTGTATCACTGCTGATTGCAGGGTAATGGCTCCTATCCTGTTGCTACCAACCATCCTTTGTAAATGTCAGGTTACTTTCATGGCTCATGGTTTCTTCTACATGAAGCAAATTGAAGTTTTTTCTAGGTTCTCTTGTTCTTGTTTGACTCAATGAGCCAAGTCGTTTTATGAGATTATCCACAGTTGCTGTCAGACTACTGCCAGCACTGTTCTGACTCTGTAGCCAACCTGAACTTGAATCACTGTGCTTGTTGTCCACTTGACATCCTAAATCTGTCAGTGAAGTAAAATCTCTGAGACCTCAGCAAACGTAGATGGAGACTTCTGAGATCAGCATTCGTGGCAGAATCTAACAGCAGCTAGTACCATCCTGTATTAACTTGTCTGAGTAAAATAAAATGAGCGAAGGAGCAAGCCTGGGCTTCAGCTTCAGGTGAGACAAGGTTCTTGTGTTCCCCTTTCCATCAGTACCAGGAGAGCCAGGATCAGGATTTTTTTTCTGATCCCCCAGTCAGCCTTGAAAGACACTTCAGCTTTAAAAAAGTGGAAAACCACCTTGAGCAGTTTAAAAGAGCATAGAATTAATGATGGACTTAATAGCTTAAAAGCTGTAAGTTCTGGAGGGATATATGGTGGCTACCTAAAGCATGTGAGACTGGAATGATATAGTAATGCACTGGTAGATTATATATTGGGGAAGGAAGTCTTCCTGGGAAGGGTTTTCCTTTCTTACACGACATACTTCTACCTCAGCATGCTGTTTTCTTCCCTGCTTTTGTGGATGGAAGAGTGCTATAACCTTTTCCATGTGTGAGCTAGATGTTGTAAGCAAGGAATTCTGGTTTTATGTGCTGAAGCACTACATAAAAACAGCTGTCAGCTGGAGTATAGTTAAGCAGAATGACTGAATGTGCATCCAGGGCCTATGTTATTCCACATGTAAGTGCACATGGGCAGCTACTGCATAGAGAGCTATTGGTGATGTAACTTCCTCATGATCAACAGGACACTAAAAGATTATCACATGCTAGTCACTTGTTCAGAAGATTCAAACAAGCAAGCAGAAATATCACAAAAAATTAAGATACTACACGTTACTGGTACTCTTTCAGCAGAAAACATTTCCCTGTCTCCAAATGTGCAAATGTTTGGGAAGGTCAGGAAGCTTGGTTTTACTCTTGGGGCACCAGCTGGGAGAAGATCCCACTGGTAAACACAAAGGTATGAGGTAGAGGAATAGGTACTGGCTGGAATGTAGTGGCTGTTTGGATTGGGGTTGCAACATACATCTTGCCAGGTCATTGAATGCAGTTTCCTGGTGGCTCAAGAAGGACTTCAGGCATCAAAGCTGGAGCAATTGCTGAGTGGGAGCATAGGCCTGTGCATTGAAATCCCACTTGTGCCAGAAGAATGTGTTCCTATATGATCATTAGAAGTGGGAAGAAATGTGAATGTAAACAGAGACCTGAACATACGATACATTCTCTTTATTTATGCTGTTGGGTCTGAACAAAGCAGATCTTCTAATGAGAAAGCTGGTCATCAGCCAGCAGCACTGTACAAGGACAAATGTTTTTCTAGGGTGAAATACGCGACATTCCCAGCTACATACTTACTATTTTTCCTTTGCTGTCATCTCTCCGGAGCTCACTGCATGTATTTATTCTATTGCCTGCAAACACACTCTGTGAATCCTCAATTACTCACTGTAATTATAATAATAACAAAAGAAGCTGAAACGTGTCCCTGAAATATAGATATTTATCTCTGGCTGGCTAAGGGACTAATTAGTAACTATTCACTCTGACTTTTTGCAATTTTTTGTTTTTTTGGCAGCACTATTAGGTTTGTTTTTTCTACTCTCTTTCAAAATCTTTACTTATGCAACTACTAGAAATGGAAAGGAATGTGGTTACCAACCTTTGTCCCCAAGATAGCTGCCTTCAAAATGATATCAGAGTGTCCTTTCCCAGTCCCATTTATTATCTCAAGTAACAATTACAGCTTTCTAGTTCCTGAAGAAAATACAAGTTTTGGATAGAATCTGTCTGAAATAGTTTTACAATAAGCTTTTAAAAATAAAATCAATAGATGGATTTTGCAAGAAAAGTAATTTCCTTGCAGAACGTTACTTTAATTAACTGGGGAAAAGGTGAATTTATACACAAGATAATTCATCTGTGAAGTGTTTTTGAGCAATTTTAATTTTTATTAACTCTGTCAAAACAGGAGTCACAATGGCTGGGGAAGTAATGAAAAATACTATGAATATAGCCATCATGGTGATAATGACGGTACAAGTACTTAAATTCAATCTGACATGACTAGATACAGAAATAGTATTTTCCTTCAATCAACATGGCAAAAGTAAGTGAACAACTTATTGTTTTCTGATAGCCTTTGATTTATGTAAATTTAATAAAAACTTCTGTGAAAGATCAAGAAAACTTCTTCCTTCAGTGAGATCTTCTGTCAGTGTCACATGTCTCTTAATAAACCAGATTGGGATGTGTCTTTTAGAATACATTACAGCCTTTAATGGAGATTCCATTACTGTTCCTTGGTTAATTATCGTAATTACTTAATTTTTTGTCCTGATTTGAGCTAAATAGAGTTAATTTTCTATTTAGTGATTTTACTTTTCAGCTCAGTCTCTTTTAAGTGGCTGAACTTGCTGAAAACTAGCAGCATGTTTTTCCCAGACAGTGTGTACTGATAAGCTCAAGGCCAAGTTGTCTCACCATAGGTGTCATGTCTGCGCCTACGGGGGCAGGAATCGGACCCAAAACTGCCCAACTAGGTATTCTATCCCACATACGTCATACTTGGTATAAAGCTGAGGGATCACGAGGGTGTCGACCCTTCTTCCATCTTGGACCCTTCCTTCCATCTTGGACTCTTCCTTCCATCTTGACCCCTTCAATGGCTGAAGTCCGAGCAGAACCCTGCTAGTTAATCTGCCTCTGATCCTGATTTGTGTGTTCCTGCATCCTGCTCCCACCTGCTGCTGAGTTCAGTCTGGGACTTTTCCAGTGCCTGGCTCTGCAGAGCCTCTGGTGATGTATACATCATTGGGGGGAGGGTGGGGGGAGGATTTTATATTCGTTTTGTATATATATTTGTACATATTTGTATCTATTTCATAATTTTCCTATTTACAATATTATCCTGTAGTATTAGTATTATTGTTTTATTAAACCTGTTAGTTTTATTTTCCAACCCATAAAGTCTCTCTCCCTTATTCTCTTTTCTCTTCCCTTCTGGGGAGCGGAGAGGGGTTAATAGAGAGCATCTGTCCAGAATTTAGTGGCTGGCCCCCTAAACCACGACATTTTTCCTCTGTAAGAGATAGATACAAGTTTTTGATCAGTGGAGCTTTCAGAGGTCAGGCAAAATAATGACGTATCTGCAAAATATTCTAGGGATTTCTTTCAGTAATCATTTAATCGACTCTAAATCAACAAGTGCTGTCACGGCTGAATACATAACATTATACTGTGCTTACCTTCAACTACAGAATAGGTGCTTTTTCCATGCAGATAAACTAATGTTTTTAAAACCAATGGCTGCAGTAACTGTAAAACTGTCCTGTCTGTAAAAGAGATGAATAGAAGTAGCAAGCCACGTACATTCTGATAAATAAAAAGCTGCCAAAATGAGGTGGAAAATATAAGACACAGTTTTATACTTAAATTCGGAGAAATTTTGGACCTTTCCTTGGACTACAGTTTTGTCTTTGACACTAACAAGGAAGCTGTCTTCATTAGTATTAATCACATTCACAGAGTCCCTGTAAATAAAAGCTGCAGCTATAATAACTAGTAAGAAGATTCTGACTCTACAGTTCCACATTCATTTTTTTCCCCAGGATTTCAGTCAGTAATTCTTCAGACTATTTAAAGGTTTTTCTTCACCATTAAGGTTTTGGACCTCAATAGTGCTGTAGATGGCAACGTGAATTCTGTTTTTTGTTTCTGCTAAGCTGTATACTAAAGATAAGGATGTGAAGTTCTTATCTCCCTTAGAATCCACCATCCTTACATGTCCATTTGTTAGTTGGAAATAGTCATTGTTCTTTGTGCTTTCATCATATTGGCCTCATTATTTAGACTGTTTATATTTGTCCTTCCCCCAAAATGTATTTTTTTTCTTACCAATCAGCTTTGGTCTCTGAGACATTTGTACTGCTTTACTGAGTGTCTAACTTTGCTTCTGAAGTAGCAAAATGGCATAATAATGATATAACATTATTATGTATTTATGTATCTATGCTTTTCTCTATTCATCTGACAAGTGGTATATGTTGGAGATGTATATGTTAACAGCTCATCAAAAACATTTGCATCTCCTACTCAAAATTTTTGGGTGGCTGTTTTTAATCTTCCTATTTTTTCTACATGTACAAGCAGCTCTGTGGAACTTCATCCCTGTCAGAAATATGCACAGACCATTGATAGCCAAAAATATGTGGTTTTAAAACTTGGTCAGTCTCATGGAGACAAATCTGTGGGATGATTAGTGAAATGTCAAAGAGTCACCCAATATTTCTTTTCAGTTGTTTTCAGTCTGGGTAGAGCTTGCTCCCTTTAAATGAAGGCAAGAGGGTTGCTCTCTGCAATGGGCTGCTTTGAGAGCCTCTATTTAGACCAGATTCTGCATGGAGACGTGTCCCTCTGGCTCTCCCAGCTCACCTCCTGCTACAGCACAGCAGCTCGTGACCTCTCTAAGGGACCTAAAGCCATACTGGTGTAATAACTCAACTCTTTTATAGGAAATTTGTGCAACCAGCTGGGAACTACAGTTGGGAAAGACATTTTTCCTAGAACAAAAAGGGTACTGAACAACTGACATCTGTATACAGATCCAAAGGTCATGGGCTGCAAAGCTAAGGATAGAGTTAGCCAAGTTGTACATCAGCATGAGACACATGCGATCCTTCTCGGTTCTTCCTCTTGTCCTCATGGTTTGTCAATTTATAATTTCCTCACGTCTTAAAAAAGAGTCTACTTGGATTCCTCCTCCCTGATGTTTGCTCTAATGCAAGCTCTCGGTGGATAGGTGAAGGTCTTCTTTGTTTCAGACTTTTTCTCAGCCATTGCCCTCTCAGTCATGGGAGTGGTATAATTGTATCGCAAGTATATGAAATTGTGGTTTTGGTAATGCACTACTTGCCAAATGGTCTATAAAACAGGCCAGAGATAATACACAAACTTACTTTAAGTCAGCTGAGGACAGCCATCTGAATCTTGAACATGTGCACAGACATTTGCAGTGCAGACAGCAAGATGTGGCCAGGGAGTGGAGAGGAAGCAATGCTGGCTGAAGTGTGGGTATAGTCCTTCCATACATTATAGCTAATTTGCTCCCATGGAAACATATATTTGAAGTATCTGTACTTATTTCAAGTATCTGTTCCTTACTCTCACCATTATATTCTGCTACAGCAGTTCTGCCTGAAAGGATGCTAGTATCCCTTAAGGGAAGCTAGTGTACTGGCTGTAAATTACACACTGTAAATCCACTACTCTCACTGTATCTCTCTGGTAAAAACAAGAGACTCAAAACTCAAGACTTAAAACCAGAACAATCTTATTAGAAAGCCCCTGTGATTTAAACAGAGGGCAAAATACCATAAACAGCTTGAGATCAGTCTACACTGTTAAGTACTAAAACTAATTAATTCACTGCTCCGTTTGTTGTAGGGGTGATTTTTCCACCTTTCCCTTCTTTCCTGCAGGGATGAACCACATTTGGGATTCAACTCACAGTTGTTTTCTTCCCTTCCTGGAGCATCACTCTGTGGCTTGCCTCCTGTTTCATTAGCCGCCTCCTCAGAAATTAGAACGTGGATGCATTCTGGCCTCTGTTTCCAGCTACAGTCTTTCTTGTCCACATAATCATGATTTTATATTTTAGTTTTATGTACTAATTATGTACTAATTTATGTACAGCTGCAGAGACCTATTGGTGGGTGTGTGAGCTGATTGTGCAGAGTTCAAAGTTCATGAGGGTCTTTCAGCTACGATGGTGAGGGTGGGATGAAATGTTTTGTAGCTATTCCCTGTAATGGAGCTCAGATATTACTACTGACTCCCTTGGCTGCTATGGAGGAAAGCACAAGGGAGCTTCACTGCTACGTGAATGTATCTTCCATATGGTCAAAATATGGCCTCCCTGTATTTTAATGTGCTTGTTACTGAATTAGGGGACCTTCACTATAGCTAATGTTATTTTAATAAAGTTTAGTATTGTCATTTAAAGGAAATACCCAGAAGTAATTAGTCTAGTAGAGTAATACTAAGGCTTCGTCTTGCAACTGATTGAAAAAAGTGGTGAGTGGCTCATGAGAAAAAATATGAAGATTTAGCAGGAAAGAATATATCTTGAAAGTGCACTCCATGATTGTAAAAAAAGTTATTTTTAAAGGCCAGCAAAATGTCTTTAGTGTTGATGGATAAAAAGGATTACAGAAAATGCAGGCTACAATATTTACTAGAATATCCTTCAAAAGCCAAACATCTCAAAAATCAGTGTGCACTTCAGGTAATTCAGATTGCTAGGC
Source organism: Mesitornis unicolor (assembly GCF_000695765.1). Taxonomy (NCBI): domain Eukaryota; kingdom Metazoa; phylum Chordata; class Aves; order Mesitornithiformes; family Mesitornithidae; genus Mesitornis; species Mesitornis unicolor. The sequence goes on along the minus strand of NW_010191759.1, from coordinate 29,330 downwards.
TTTAAGCAGAAATGTCAGAATTAGTTTCCTTTTTTACCACTACTGAATTATATACAGTTTTAAATTTAATTCCTAATATTCTATCTTTAGCCCTTTTTCATTCCTTATTGCTTGAATATTGTTCCAAGGAACTCTTTTACAACCCACAGTGTCTTGGGTGCAGTGGTGCTTGACATTTTTATCTTGCTAATTATGCCACCATTTCTACTGTTGCTAGAAAGCACTACTAAAATTAAGCAGTTAGTTTTTTTGCCTTTGAAAGCTCTTAAGGTTACACTTGCTGGCAAGTCCTTTGCTAGTGCTCTGTGTCACCTACCCTGTAACTCTGGCTGCCACGCTTTGCTGCAGTGGTTTGTGCACTTTGGAGAGAGTGGTTTCTCCTATCCGCACCCACCTTCAGATTATGGAGGGACTGTCAACCGAGTGCGCTGTAGGTGCTGGCAATCATCAGACTTCTCTTCTGTGGGAAAGGCCTCTTCTCCTTACTGCCTGTGCTAAAGAAGCTGTGCACTGGGCACCTGAGCTCATGGACAAGGCCATTGGCCTTGCAGCCTGTTGCAAAGAAGCTGGTAACTGGTCAGGTGCACAAACCAGTCCAAGTATGCCTTTCCAGGACTTATTAAGCAGACTTGAGCAAAGGCGTTTTCTGAAAAGACTCACCAACGGACAAAAAAAGCGTGCCTCAGCTTGAAATTAGTGTGAGAAGAATTAAACTGATGTAAAATCACTTTCATTTCCATATAGCTTCATCTGTGACCCAAAAAACCTGATCTGAAAGTATCATTAACAGAACAGATGCACTTTTGAGCTACCAGATGCTATTTCTGACTCTTATTCTAGACATTTGTTTCACAACATTGCCAGTTGGTAAAGCATATTCCTTCTGGGGGAGGCTTTGTCATCACTACAGCCAGAAGGGCCGGGAGAGTGGACTTAGTTAATTCAGAAAACCTTTTGTTTCCCTCTCATTTCCTATCACATGTTCTTTCAGGAGAACATTTGCCAAAACCTTAAACTGAATGTCTGGGCTTTTACAAAGCTACCTGCAGGCAATATGAGATCACTTAGCAAACTTAAGTTTCTCTGTTTTCTTTAGGGGAGAAATTGCCCATTACAGGCTTAGTCTAATACAGAGTGCTTCCTAACAAAAATAAGATACTTCCTAACTGGTTCAAACCAGATCTTTCTTGTAATCAGTGGGAAGCAGAATTGCTCTCACTGTTCAGAGATTTGCTTTGCAGGTGAGCTTGCAGTTGAGAACTAGGGCTATGAGTACCTTTTCTCTTCTCTCTGGATGGTTCATGCTCCACAGTTTCCATAGGCCAAACAGCTGCTACTGAGCTCTGATTTTGCACAGAGCATGTTGGGAATGGAGCTACATTGTCACCATTCATTCTTTGTTCACATAGGACAGAAGGCAGTATGGAGAGCTGAGCTAAACTGTTCTAGTTCTGAGGATCTTGTCAGCTTCTGTGGTGCCTGGAGCCACACTAAGGTCTAAGGTTCTCCAGACTGGGTGGGGGTATAAGCAAGTGTCTCAAAAGAAGGTCAGAAATATTGAACACAGTGATGAGGGAGGTGACTTTAATAATCATGTGTGTGGAACCAAATACTGAATATCTCTTCTAAGAGCAGGTGATAATGCCCCGCCTTTTTAAGGGAGCTGCTTACTAGATACTATTCTCGTAAAATGCTGCCATTGCCTTGGTTGTAAGACTGTGAGCTTCATACCATAGGCTAATGGTTAAACTGCTCCTCCAGAAGTATATGAGGCTGGATTCTGGTCTTGCTTTAGGGATTTCCAGTTCAGACTTTCTGGGGAATCACCCTATTTTGCTGAAGTATGTCAGCAGTCTAGACAGGAGGACCTGGGTCACAGAGATCCAGTACCCACAGAGGTGCTTCTGACTCACAGACCTACTCCTACTCCACAGACCTTCTCCTACTCCAGTGAATGCTGGTTTCTCCACTGCACAGTTTCAACAGCAGGAACATCTTCCAGGAAGAGCAACTGGAAATTCTTCCACCTACATAAATCCCTGTGGCCCAACAGGTACTTTAGAAAGGCGATAGATGGGGTTTTGAATTTTCTTAATGTAAGAAAAATATGAATCTTTGTCTCCCATTTCCTGCGGGGCTGCTTGTGTAACTGAGCTTGTGTGCATTTGCTTGCAAAGGAAACAGAAACAGCTATAGATGATTCTGTTTTAGACACCAAATTCCAACAAAAACCTTCATTTTACTGAGTCCCAAAATCTTTTTTCACAATACTGCTTTTTATTTGCATTTGCTGTTACAAATATAAGAAAGCAAATATTTGAATAGACTTTTGAATAATAGTGCAGATGTTATGTTAGGTAATTTTAGTCATTTAAGCTAAATTTTATAATCATTACTTAGTTGCTGGGAGGACAGTTAGCTGAGGAAAGTATAGTGCAAGGTACTTAGTTATGGAATGGCTGCAGATATAATGCATGAAATATTTTTTGAAACCTCAACATCTGAATTTTAAAAGAATGTGCACTATGTTTTAAATTTTAAATTATCAGGTTATTTTTTAAATACCAGAAGCACCACACTTGATCTGACTCTAATATGACTGACCTCCAAGAAACGATACATTAACAGGGAATGAGATCATGGCAGACATTTTTATGATGATTTAAGAAGGAATTGAATATTTTTGAAAGGTATGGGAAAGGAAATAAAAAATAAATTAATAATTAAGCCATCAAGCACAAACATAATCCCTGAATAGAATAGAATAGAATAGAATAGAATAGAATAGAATAGAACAGGCTATTTCAGTTGGAAGAGACCTATAATGATCACCTAGTCCAACTGCTTGAGCACTTCATGGCTGACAAAAAGATAAAGCATATTATTAAGGGTGTTGTCCAAATGCCTCCTAAACACTGACAGGGTTGGAGCATTGACCACCTCTCTAAGGAAGCCTGTTATAGGGTTTGGCCACCCCCTCAGTAAAGAAATGCTTCCCTAAACCTCCTCTGGCACAACTTGGGATTGTTGCCATGCATCCTATCACTGGATCCCAGAGAGAAGAGATCAGCACCTCACTCTCCACTTCCTCTCCTAAGGAAGCTGTAGAGAGCAATGAAGTCACTAACCAGCTTACTCTTCTCCAGACTAGACAAGCCCAAAGTCCTTAGCTGCTCCTCACAGGACATGCCTTCCAGCTCTTATTTACACATATCCAAAGAGATAACACAATAAATGCAGTTTAAGCCTTCTTTGGTCACTAAATCAAATTGATGCAGGATTGAGACTGAAAGCCTGTGAATGAGTTGAAAGAACCTTTATGAAGAAAGCAATATAAATAAAGTACATTTATCTATATATCAGTGAAGATATGTATGAATATTTCAATTAATTTGTGGCATGGCATTAAGAAGAGCCACAGAAAGAGATCTGGATGAATCAGACAGCCACAGCTTCACTGTTCCTTCCAGGCACCAGGCACTCCTTCCAGCCACCACTGATGTCCCTTCTCCTTGGCAGCAGTAATGCCTAATGGAACTCAAGATCATTTTTCCCTATTAGCCACTTCTTCACTGAAATTCCTAAAGCAAGAGCTCTTTTTGCCATGTGGTACTGTAGCTCTGTATGTCAAACTGAAATAACTGCTTCACAGGCTATGTCAGTTTTGCCTCCTTTCTGTATCTTGCTTATTGTCAGAAAATCTTGCCTTTGACATGCTGAGACTGACATTGATTCCACAAAAAAGGCTTTGAGCTTTTTAACAACAGTTAAATAAACAGTAAATATCTGGACCATTTTAAGAACACTCCTGATCAGCTGTCATGGATTATTCTGCTATAAAAAGCTACTGCTCTGCGTTTTCCATGTTCAGACTTTATTTGGTACTATCAAGGGAATAGGGCTAACCTCTCTGAGGCCATTTTATTATCACTCTTCTGTTTAATTCACATTGTCTTCTAACAGTCAGCAGAATTTTCACTCAGTTTGCACCATCTGATGGCAGAAGGCTGGCAGGTGGTACTCAGCACACAAAGCCATGTATACCTGGAAAGTTTGCTTTCTTCAGCTAGAATAAAAGGAGATATGTTAGTTTATCCCAGTGCTTTGAGTAAGTGGATGTCCAAGGCTTATGCACAGAACCCAGTTTAACATTATTATCTGTGGTTTATTTGTTGATTAGTCTAAGTCAGCATTTTCTTGCCAGTGTAAGAGCACTAAAGATGCTTCAGGTTGTGATGTCTAGAAAAGCTGGTACAAGTTCACTGGTACAAGACCATTTCTTTCACCTGTGGTTTGCTCATCCTTGCAGTCCTACTGCATCTGATCTCTAGAATAGAACTGTTGATTTGCAGGATTAATAGGTTGTGGTGTATTGCTTCATCTGACTCTGAATGTTACTTTCTTCATGTCTGCTTCTCTCTCCGGTCTGCACATATCTTTCCAGCAGCACAAGACGAGTGTGTTCTCTCCACTTGTTTCTTTCTCTGTTCTAACTACTTCCATGCTGTCCCGCACAATCCTATAAATTACTTCTTTCTTCCCCTCCAGGTATCAGCACTGCCTTTTCCCTTTCTAGCCTGACCTTGGCTTTCCTGGCAATGTTTCCAGCCTGGGACCCCAGGGACCCCTCTGTGTGATGACCCTTCTCATGCCCCTTCTCATGCCCCTGACACTTCTAAGCCACCCAGACAAAGCCTGCAGTAAGGCCCCTATTCACAGAAAAAAGCTGAACAATTGATTTAGTTCATTTAACACTATTATTTTAAAAAGTGATTATTCTTCAGTGACCCTTTTCCTTGGGACTGTTCCCAGATTTCTAACAACCCCCAGTGCCAGCTTGTCTAATGGGAAATGCCGCCAGTCTCAACCTCTTATTAACCAGCCAGCTTGCACTTGCAAGGCTGTACTTCTTTCATCTGCCGGCTCATCCAGGAGCCAGCAGCTGCCTTTCATCCAAATTCCCACCTCTTTCGGAGGGTCTGCTGTGATCTGAGAGGAAGCTAAGCGCGAACGAGAGACCTGAGGCCTCCATCAGTTCCTCTTGGCTTGTCCTCTGACATGGACCACTCCGCGCTGAGCTGAAGTGCTTTTTTCTTTCTTCCTTTTTTCCTCATTGCACAGACTGGCAGTTAAGACAGATTTAGCTGTCACACAAGATGATGCGATTACCCAAATTGCTTGGCTGTGGTTTCATTTCTCAAGTAAATGGAAAAGTAAAACTGTGGACTGTAAGACTGAAATGGTACATCAGTGAAGCAGACTCTGTAGATAATTCTTTAAAATTCAAGTGAAAGTTCAAATGCATACTTTGCATGGTGGATAATATTAATTAATTTTGAAAGTGAGTAGCTGCAGGAATCCTAGGGACTGGGAAGCTAGTTTTGAATTGGAAGATATCTACCCTAGACTTTCAATGCCACCAAATACTGAGAACAAATTTAAATTGTCAGGAAGGGACAATTAGCCAGAATAACCTATGTGATAGGATTTTAAAGGGGCTGAAAATATTTCTTGCTGGCTTTAGAGACTGTATTAAATTGCACAATGTTATGCTGACACTGAGGCTCCCTGCATATCTGAATGCTCTCATGCTATGCCACAGAGGCTACTCTGTAGTTTCAGAGTCTGTGAAAGTGGCTCTTAACGGCCTGTTTGTAACTAACAGCTTAAAGTCAGGGCGCGGTGGCCATGGGGCTCCTCTGGGGTGCATTAGGGCAGGGACTGGCAGCCAGGACTCATCCCACTGCCCCAGCCAGAAGCAGAGCAGCCCAAACCTCAAAAGAGCCCCAGCCCTAGGCATTTGGCACCTCCCTGGGGTGGGGCTGCTGACAGGACATGGGCCCACGAGTGACCCCAGCTTGGCAGCACCTGTGGTTGGGCAGGCCAGGGCTGTGGGGAGCTGGAGACTGGCCCTGCTGCTGCATTGCTGAGGCAGGGGCTGATGGCTCCAGGGAGCTGAAATGGGCTTCTGGGCCATGGGTAGGGTCAGGGGAGCCCTAGGGGTGGGCAGGGACAGTCAGACCTGGCAGTGCCTTAGGGCAGTGACACTGAAACAAATTGCTGACCTGTAAGGATGCATACAGTACAAACTGACTTTTTGTTCTGGAAACTTTTCTCTACAGCAATACCAATAAAGGAGCTGTTTGAGTATCCATGTATATCATACATCTGATTTACTACAGTTGAATTGTCAACACAAGTATTCGCCCAGGGCACGTGCTTCATCTCCTCCATCCTCAGTCAGACTGCCAGTGTGTGTGAAGTTGCCAGTAAAGTAACTCCTTTCATTAGCAAATGGTTTTTGACTGGTTCTGCCTTTATTCAGATCGTTCATATGAAGTTTAGGTGTAACTGCTAAAGGACGGAAGTTGTAATAAATAGTAGCGTAAAGGTGCTGCTGCAGCAATGGAATGTGGACTAACAAACCCACTTTATGGTCTTAACTTAAGAAAAGATAAGGAAAGCAATAAATATTTTCAGTTGCTTATTAGGCATTTGTACTCCTGGTGGACTGTCCAGAATTACTCAATAGCTAAAGGTTACTCATTAGACTATGTGCTCAAAAGTATGATCTTTGTGTTATAGCAGTAATTTGAGGGAATTTGCAGACATAACAAAACTGCTTTCAAGCGGACATGAAAAGTTGTCTTAAATGGTCACATTCATTTCTCCAGAATTGTACTGTAAGTCATCCTCTTTGAATGAGAAGCTCACAATGGCATTTTGTCTTCTGTAAAAGTGAGGCTTCAAAGGAAGCCGTATCAAAGCCTATCAGATGATGAATATATAATATCTTCATAGATGGCTATGAGCTGTAATTACCTTGAGAGAAATAAAAAACAAACTCTGTGCCTAGTTGGGGAATAGATTGTTTGAATAAATGTATTATTTGAAAAGTTTAGTTCAAAACTAAATTAAAAGATATTTTTTAAAAACTCCTGGCTTGAAATGTGGATGTTTAGTACTGAAAAAAGTACTGAATGTTCCAAGCCTCCAAGACTAAACCAAATAAAAATAAAAGAACCAAATCAATAAGGCTTTGTACATAATTGCAATTCACTACTATTAGAAACAGTATTGGGTCTCACAATAAGTAGATACTTTAAGAACCTTTTATTGTTTTCCTTGCCTGCAATTTAAGCTGACTCTATATGAAGTATCTTGCTTGAGATTTTTAAAAAAGAGAAGGCTAGCATTTGTCTCAACTCATATTATAAACAATTATCATAGACAAGCATTATTTTTTCTTGACAGTGCTTCAAGTCAAATTTTTTTTTTCAGGCACTTAAATGTTTGAAAAGCTGAAATTTTGTTCAGCTAGTAGGAATCCAAGACACCTATTTTTCTAAAAGTCTTGCCTGGGACTATAATTAATGGAAAAAGATTTTTCTTACATAAATAAAATCTGGACTATACTTTCTCACAAATAGACTATATTTGTCTTGCTATTTTGTGAACAAAATGAAACTGCTATGAAAGCCTGTTTCTCACTAGCATACCAACTGCTTCAGTGGAATTAATCCCCCTGGGTACCTTTATCAGATGTATTCACTTTGTTCCTGAACATGAAGTTCAGTTCAAAACAACAGAAACAGAGGAGGAGCTTTTCTTCTACAGTTTTGCATTAAGTGACTAGGAAATGTTTTGTTGCCACAGGCATGTGAAGTTCTGTGGGCTCTTCCAAAAGAAACATCTATTGTAGTGTTGCCTGTGATTTTCAAGGGACTGGATTTTCCCTCCAGGCTTAATAACTTCTGGTAGGATCCAAGATGAACTTATTTCTCCCAATGTTAAGATACAGTTCTGCTCCCCAGACACTTCTAATTTAAAGATGGACAGATGAAGGAAAGTCCCAAAATACGACAAACCTATTCACTGTTATTCATATATCAGAGTAGAGTTTCAAGTGTTACTTCGATACAATACAATGAAGGCTTCACAAATCATAGCTTAAAGAATCTGTTCAAAGTACAACACAGGGAAATATATGTAGACATCAGTATGTGAAACAGAAAGGCTTTCCTACTTGGAGACTGCACAACAGCTAAAATGCAAGCCAAATTTACAGCCAATTAGGAGATAACATTTGGAGCTTTACACAACTACTGACATGCAAGAAATGCTGTCAGACTTAAAAATAAAATCTTTGTAGAAGATATTTTATTCAAGAATATTTTATGCTCTTCCTGACTCTGCCTCCCTTGAAATGAAGTGTTTCCAGAAGAATGCTCCATTTGATCATGATGAGTGCACACTGAAGAGAAAAGTTTTTATATATCTTTTGAATTTTATATTGACTTTTTTATACAACACTTAGGCTCAGTTTGAGACCTAATATTCTGCCTGAGATTTCAGCTGTATTGCAAATGCATAGGATCTGCATTTCTTACAAATTTACACAGAGAACATGGCAAGTTCTGTTGTCCTGAACCCATTAAAATGGAGAACAGGCAGTTTTCCTAGTTTACAGGTTTGCGCGCGCGCGCGCGCGCGCTCTCTCTCTCTCTCTCTCTCTCTGCTTTGTCTTAGATCCCCTTATGTAGCAGCTCTTTCCCCACCCTGCTGGTGGTCTGGGTACTAGACACACAGTCTAATGATAACAGCCACCAAGTTAAAGATATAACTTCAAGCCATGTTGATGTGTTGCTCAGGCATCATGACATGAACAAATGCTTTTGGGATGTTGTTCTAAGCATATCCACAGATGAGACCAGGTAAACTACAGAGAATAGGCAGTTAATTCCTGGTAGCATTAGGTAGGACCACTTCCTGACAGTGCTTGGATCTCATGGCAATCTGAGATCCGATGTCAGCAACTGCAAAAATACTTGCAAGTCAAAGAGAAAAACATGGGATAAAATCTGCCGAAAATTTACTGCCAAAGTGTTGGTTTCGTGTTTTAACAAGCTGCATGGAAAAAAAATCTCGCTGGGCCATAACCTACATAACCATGGATACTCCAAGTTTTGCAGGTAAATGGTGGATGAAGGCATGAGGATGGTGCTGACTAAGACAGTGGGAAGGAGTGGACAGGTGCCGGGTTACTGGAGGACAGTTTACTTTGCCCTTGAAGTGGGGCCAAGAGGAAGGAGATCAATGGTGTGCTGTAGGACTGCTTTTGTATCTTAAGTTCCTTTCTTAGGTGCCCTCAGGGTCTTAGGTGGAGGGTGAAGCTGAGGCATGGGTAATGAAAGGGAGGGAGAAGGCCCAGCTGCGTGATGAGCAGTTTGTGCCTCTCACAGGCTGTCGAAGGGCTCCTAGTGTGGGTTTGGGACCATGGCAGAAGTGTGCCACCACTCACAGCCATGTCCTGAGGCTCAGGCATAAGGGAGGGCAGTGGAAAATCTGTAAGGCAGGCTGGAGGTCTGGGATCAGGGTGGGCATAGTGTCTCATCCAATATCCTTGCCTCATGCTTCACTCCCCTTGGCACAGCCTGGAGGCCAGGCATTGTGGCAAGGTAGGAGCCCAGGTCCTCATTGCAAAGCAAAGTGGTGGCGGTGCAAGGATAGGAATTAGGCTTTTGTGCCTAGGGTGTGCGAGTGATGGCTCACCTTCTCTCTCCCCTGAGCCTGGGCATGCTGTGAGGAAGGTTAGTGCCAGTCAGTTCCTGAGACTCTTGTGTAGGTGGGGGCAGTCAGATGGGGGCTGAAGGCAGCCAGGTCCAAGTTGCTCTTTTCCCTCCAGGCGAAGCTAACCCTGCCTCAGGACTAAGTTGCCACATGCTGGTGTGGTAGAAGAAACCAGTAGCTGGTGGCCCCATCTGGGGCCTGCTGTAGTCATGGCCATGTGCACTCCCAACCCAGGCTTTCACATTTGTTCCTTTCCTAGCCAAAACTGCCAGTGTTTCTACAAGATGAGTGATACTTTGCAAAGGACTTTATACAGAATTTCAATGATATATTTATTACACTGCTGAATTATGGATTTTGACAAGAGTCTGTCCTGAATGTTCCACTTTGCAGTGCTAAATGTATATTATTTAATGATTACTTCTCCATGTTTAGAAGTTATACGTTAATTTTTTACTGCACATATTTTAATAAAATTTACACTTGGAGATGTAATTCTGAACATGGACACATTGCATCTGTAGAGTTAGAGTGGACTTCCTTACAAGGTTCAGTGACTTCTAACATGGTGGTGGCTACTTAGCTCTCTTAATTAAGTCTGTTTTAGAGTTAACATAAGTGCTGCCTAAATCACAATTTATTGTCCAATATTTTTTATCATTTTGAAGCTCGTTGTCTCTGTGCACCAGGTATTATGGTACTCTAGGTCTTTTGTCTTGGTTTGTCTTTGATATAGTAGAATTTTTTTATTCTTTTTTCAGGTCTAACCATCATTTCTTGCTATGCAGCTTTACATTTGTTCTGCTTTTGATGGAAAGGAAAAAATTATCATTAAATAAAATGTGTGATTATATCTGAACTTCCTTCTGAACTTGCATTTTATAGATAAACCTTTATTTGTAATAAATTCATTTCAGTGTCTCTTTTCTTAGTTATTTTCTTTTCTTATTTCTATAGAGGCTTTCACATTTATTTTCCTATTCTTATATCCTTATCTGTAAGCCTAAATCCACATGAATATGTATGGTTTGGTCCATATTCCATATATCTTGAAATTCCTGTTTTTCTTAGTGTTCCATCAGAGTAAATTCTTCTATTTATCTATGAATAATAATAGATTTTACCTTTTCCTCTCCTTGTACTAGCCATGCTTTGGCATTCTCGGTTTCATGGCTATCTCTTAATATTGTCTTTGGCACAGCTGAACAACTCCACTGAATTATTGTGAGGTTAGTTCCTCACCATACTCTGGACGGCTTCAGGATGTTTAGCTGTTGAAAACTATTCTGTTTTGAAGTTTTGTGAGTTTTGTATTATTTTGGCAGGGACAATTCAAAATTTTCTTGCTAGGATTTCATAAATGACAAACTGCTTTGTAGCATCCTTACAGACTGACTAGCTGATTCCTTATCCAGGTGACTGACTTCCTTGGAGGTCTTTTAATTTTCTCTCTGGTATTTTATTTTTTGAATTCTTTGTTGTGATATGTTTAGAAAGTAATCAATGTTATTTTGCTGTTTGAGCAGCTTATTATTTTATTAAAGCAAACTGGCTCGGAAACTTCCAATGGGAAGTTGGCAAGCTCAGCAATTCCCTTTGCTAGCCCAGACATGGCTTTGGGGTTTTAAAATTCAAAGCCTGTCCTTTCTGCCACAACAACTTTATGTTGGAAAGAACTCTTTAATCATTAAATATAGTTTTTAAACCAAAACCTCTTCTCTTGGATTCACACTCCAAAATTTATTTTTTAAATTTAGAGAACACTAACTGCATGATTTTAAGGAGACTAAATGTTAAAGAACAGTAATGAACTCACTTTTCCAGCAAAATCCAATTGCATGTACATATTTTCTGTTTTAGCATAGATTTTCATAAAAATATGCAGTTTAGAAGCAAACGTTAATTTAATTGTCATTTAAACAACAGAATCTTAAAGTAGTATACACCTTAAATTGAAATTAGTGATACAAAATGCATTGGCATAAACTCATCTCTGGGGTAATGCAATACTTGGTGCAGAAGATTTATATCTGATTTTTTTGATAATGACAGGAGATAGTTAAGATGCAGTTATTTTTTTACTTGCATGAAAATTGTCAGCAGAATTAACTTCACCAGTAAGATTTCTGGAGGTCTGGTTGGCAAAGTTTTGTGTGCATACTAAGTTTTTATGCATTCTTTGGTAGCTCTCTGAAAATCACTGGTAGTATCCCACAAGCATAGTGAAACTATGGGCATCATTGGGCATCATTGTTAGTATTTCTAACTCTGCAAACTGATGTTGCACAGCACCCCATAGATGTGCTTCTATAATCTTCATTTCTCATGAAGTGTTTACCAGTTCCAGTTTGACCTGGCAAAGCAGAACATCTTCTTAAATGTATTCTGTAATTCTGGGCTTCGGAAGGCAAAAATCATAGGGTCGATGATTGCATTGCACATTATGAGCGTCCCATTCACATGGAAAATGGACATGTAGCAGGCACAGTAAGGGTTATGTGGGCAAAACCTTGCTAAGAGAATGTGAAGAACAAAGGGGGCCCAACAGCAAAGGAAAACTCCAAGGAAAATGGTCAGTGTAATGGCTCCTTTCATGTTAGTTCTCTGATGGACTGTACTGGTTGGCAGTGAAGCAATCTTTTTAGCATGAGATCGAGCGAGGAGGAACATATGGACATATAGGCACAGTATAAAAAACATCATTAAAGGGAAAAGGATGGTGAAGGGAATGACTGTCGCTGCTTCATAGGAGAAGAGGGCAATGGCAATGCTACTGCCAGCACAGAATGTCCAAATGATTGCCAAGATAACCAAAGCTCTTCTTAGTGTCATGATGTTATGGTACCGCAATGCGTAGAAGATGGTGATGTATCTGTCTGCTGCAATAGCTAACAAGCTGAAAATCGACCCCAGTAGAGACAGAATGAACATGGAATCCATGGCATCATCCAGCTTCTTCTCGAAGTCCCCACGACGTGTCAGGTATCCCATTTTGCACAAGATTATAAAGATGTTCTCCAAAGTTTTGTACAAGCTACCTAACATGTCTGAAACAGCTAAACTGCAAATGAAGAAGTACATGGGCAAGTGCAAATTCTTATTTCTAATGACAGCAATAAGGACAAGCAGGTTTTCCAGTATTCCAGCAGCAGCAACTGTGAAAAAAACTTCCTCTGGTACCACAACCTGGGTGCAGTCAGTGTTATTTAAGGTGAAATCACTTGTGTTTTTGAGGGAAGGAATGCTTGTCTGCCATGGGTGTTTAATTAGGTTGGAAGGTCTCTCGGTGCTCATTTCTTCTGGTTGTGGAAAGATCCTGGATCGCTGTTTCTCAGGCTTGGCTTTATTCTGAAGCTGACCTGTCAGTCAGATCATTTGTCTTTTGACGAAGGCTTTCCCCTTCATCTGGAGCAATTTTTAGACTTACTGAAATGTTTGGAATTTTTCCTGCAATAAAACATGTAGAAATATAAATATCAAGAGGAAATTTACCACACAGATAGGGCAAAAATAGATATTTGAAATATCACCTGTTGCAAGGGATTGAACATATATCATCATCAGAGAGAGGCAAAGTTAGTTTGGATAAAATAGAGGTCACTCCAGACTTTGCTGAGCCTTAGAGGAAAACAAAGTGTAAATTCCCTTTTAGCTTCAAAGCAGTTTAAAAAAAATTTTTATTTCTTTACTAATGAACATTCTATGTATACTGAAACTGATCTGACAGACTTCAAGAGTTTGGCAATCTTTACTAGCCCAGCTGTTTGCTTTGAGAAAGTCTAGCAATTCCCACAAGATTTGCAGTATCATTAGACACAAATGAGACCAATGCCAAGACAAACTGTTGTCCAAGACAGTAAAATGTTTACCACCACACTGTTGATGGTGAAATAAAATGCCCTTAATTTAGATGTGAACATTTGTAAATATTTATATTTTTTTCTGAGAGATGTTAGATACTAGTGAGAGGCTTCTTTTATCATGTAAATTGAAATCATCTTATGATTTGATGAACATATTTCTAATGCAGATTAAGATCCAAAATGCAATCTTTTCTTGGCTGTATTTTACAACTATCTAAAAGACAAGATGTTTGTTTCAGTATCAAGATGATGTTTTCCTAAACTACATTAAAGCATATATAAATATATGAATCTTTCCAAAGGATTAAATTTTCAAGTTTTAAATAAGTTTTAAGCTTATGTTTTTCCTACTCTCACCTAGAGCCACTGTCACAGTTGTTTTATGATTTCTAATCTCTGTTCAACAACTTAATTTTGACTTATAATGGATAGTCAACACAGACACTTCAGACAAAGTCCTGTTTCAATGGGATTTAAGAAGGACAAACAGTTGGCAAAAATAGATGTTAGGTCACTATTCTCTCGGACCTGTTTTTCAGTAATGTTTCTATGCTGATATAGTCATACTGCTGAACTAATCTGTCTGACAAACATGAAGGTTCTTTCACTGAAAACATATAGTATTAAGAATGGCATGATATATTACATCTGCTGCTTATCATTTTACAGTAACTTCATATTAAGTGGAGCATTTGGTTAGAGCAGAAGACTTATAAGGGCTTTAGAGGATTTACAGTAAATGGAATAATTATATTTTACCACTTAATGTTGTTTTCAAACAATTAATAGAAAGCCAGAAAAGATATTCTTATTTCAGGGGTTCTCATTTCGGCATGTATACATGGCTATTGCACACTCTTTTATTGGGGTCGCATCAAGGATGTTGCCAATCATCTCCTGTTCTGATGCTTCAATGTACTGTACAGTCATAATTCTGTAAGTCCAGTGCCTGATCTGTGCAATACACATTATATCATACATCTACAGTAAGACCCACATTTACAGGATTCTTTCACTGCTACAGATCTACCAGGTAGCATTCATGAAGTAGCTTAACACTTCTAAGCAGGTTAGAACAGACAGACTACATGTGGGATGTAAAGCTGTTGTGAACATGATGACTAACCTCAGTGTGTCCTAAAAGCCAGTGGTAAAAAGACTTCAGCTTGAAGCTTGGATACATATTTCCACTGGCTACTGAAATTAGAACCAAGGTAGTATCACACAAAGCTATAATTATAATGTAAAAAAACCAAACACACACACACAAACAAGCAAGTTTACTCTCCTGTGTTGTTTGCACTACCAGGGCAGCATGGAGGCAACAGATTTCCTCTCCACTTTCAATAGCTTGCCACTGTGTTTCATCATTGTATTGTCCAGATAAAGGGTTCATGCCACTCACCAACACCAGTCCCTGAAAGACCTCAGATTTATCTTTCGAGGTATCTTCAAAGTCACCCTTTCACAGCAAGTGTTGACATGTTGGAATTGTCAAAAATAGAACACAAGAATTCAAGAATTAAAAAGTGCCTTATACTGCAGTCATTTTTTCCTGGAAATGTCTGAAATATTTGGATTTTACCTTTCATGAGGTCATTCATAGTGTAAGAATAAGTTTACCTGACTGTAGCAAGAAATGTAAAACACTAAAAAAAGCAATAAATGACAAAAAAGACCCTTGAAGTTTGAAACACATTTGCAAATGTGGCTGCATCACAAAAACTGCAAAACCCTCAACCCGTTCTTTTGGATGTTTAAATTAGGTCCTGGAGGGAGAAATCAACAGCTCAGTAACACTGGATATTCAGAAACATTATTTATCTAGAAATTGGCAGTCTTCTGAGCTAATATAATGGGCAATGAGTTGATGGCAATAGTAAAGTTACAAAAAATTCATGCATTTGTAATGTTATCAACAATTTCTATTTGATTTGTAATTGTCTAAGCAAGATGAAGCAGGAAACTGGAAAGGCAGGACTGGAAACTAAACTGACAATATAGTACAAACTTAGGAAACAAATACTATTTGGAGTACCTGCCAATTGTATTCATTCACCATGATTATAGTTTGCTTCTCTGCAACACTGTGACACTTGCAAAACATATTTACACTGGTATATATTACACACCTAAGAGCCAGCCCCAGGACTTTTGACAAGGCTGAGAATGCCGCCATGGATGCTGGGAGCTCCCAGCAACATGCAGAATTAGCCTTGGACAAAAAGCAGGATTCTCTCCTCTGTTCCCAGTGTCCATTGATTAAAAATAAATCAATTTTCTTTACAGTTTAAATGCAATGACTTAGCACCTGGAAGGTCTGGGAGTAATAGGTCTGCACTTGATTTTATTTTTTTTTCAGTTGGATGAAAACTTATTCAATAAATAAATAAACAACACATTTCCCTCAATTACAAAATGTTAAATAAACTGGCCTGGTCAGCTGTAATAGCAAAAAAGTAATTTCAGCTGTGAACTATAATGATAAGAATTATATATTTAAATACTTTATAATTTCCCAGACATTTTTGCATCTATTAATTTTTTACTAGAAAACCATACCTCCCATTTTTGGAGAGAATCCAGGCTGTATTTGCTCTCTAAACAGCTTGCAGTAAATAAAAACTGAAAGGGTATTGAGTAGTCTCTTCTGCTTTTGGACTGCACAAAACAGCTGCGATAACTGGTCAATTATGTAGATGCAATGATGTGTTTCTAGAACCATGAAATGTATTAATTCCCTGTCCTTCTATGTGTGTGTATATATATGTTCTTTTTCATTCCTATTTAATTACCTTAAGGTAACACACAAGTGCAGCGTGTTTCAGACACAGTATATACTGTATACTTCGCAATCCATTCAGTATATACAGACGTACTTATTGATCACTTAAAAGACCATGACCTTTTCTCAGTCTAAAAAATTCTCCAATGTATCAACAAATGCCATCTGATGTCATTATCTTCAGAATTTAATCTCCAAAGCTATCCAGTGCAAAACCACTTGATTGAAATAAAAGTACCTTAGGCATCAGGGCACGTGGTAATCTGTTCAGCTTGGTTTTCCTTCTAAAACTTGGTCATAGTGGAACATTAATCCCTTGTGGAGGTGGTCAGACAAGCTGTGTGTGACTGGTTGTGCTGTCTGTTGCTGCTTAGGACAACCTTTTTTCTGTAAATAGCAGCATGAGTTCCATGTTCAGGGGATGGGAGCTATATACATTTTCAGTCACTTCAATTCAAGCTGTTACAAATTACCTTTTTTTCTTGTTTCTAGCTTTTACATACAAAGTGTTTACAAGAGAAACAAGTCACTTAAAGACATTTATGTGGAATAGTTTAGTTTTTAAAGCTGTAAAACAAGTGAAAGTACAATCTTTTTTTCATTTTGTTTTTATTTTTTCCTGCCAGGAGGTAAACAATGGCTTTCATAGAGGCAAAGAGACTGGACCTCTTATAGGCAGGTAAGCCATGAGGACAGGATGTTCCCTCCACTTTCTAATGGGCATTTCTTTTTTTTTTTTTTTTTTTTCCTACAGACTTGTAAGAGCTCTGTTTGCTTGAAATTTACCTGCTCCCCCTCCCCTAGCTTTTCTGGCCATAGCTAAAGGGAAGATCACTGGCTGTCTCAGAGTATTTGATGTATCTTACTGAATTCTAGGTTGACTGTAACTCAACATGATCTGTATAAAAAAAACCCAGAGAAATCTGTCTACTTGATGAACAGTAGCAGATCATAGATGAAACTTCCTCAGCTACAAGTTGTATTATTGTTAAACTCTTGAAAGAAATAGTTTTTTTGGATGGCCTGGATTTTATATCTCTTACCATATATTAAATAGACCTAAATAGTTCAGGAAGCATCCAATAATTTGATACTTAATGGAAGCACAGTTGTCCAGTAATGTATAAATATTGCTCCTTCTTGAACCAAGCCATGAAGTGAAACCTGGAGCATTCTTTTTTTCTGTGTGGAGGAGAGCTAACTGGTGACTTAATGGAGGTTATGGTTTCAAAGCAAACCCTGTGCCAGCTTAGCAGCTAGCCATGCTGAAAGGCAAATTTCCAGCTCTCCCTTCCCATCCACACTTTCCTCTGCTTCTACCCCCTCACTCCTGTCATCTCCCTTGAGCCTATCCAAACCTTTTCTTCCCTAAATAACAATAGCAATTACTAGTGTGTATATATCACATCTTCTCCTTACACCATGGTGTACACCAAAAATGGGGTGCGTTGGCAGGACACCAGTGTGGGGGCTGCAGCACACTGTGAGGTAGCTGCAAGTGCATTGCCATGCAGCAGTAATGTGGTGCTCAGTGGCAATTTACTTAGGGTAAACTAACTCTTTGTGAGCTCTTTGTTGCAATAACTACATTTCTACCAGTGCCAAACTGCTGTTTCCGTCCAGCTCAGGCATCCCTACCAGCGTAACAGTCTCTGTAGAAACCGCAGCGTGAGTAATTCCTTGGTTTTGAAAGTCAGATGCCAGGGTTCTGGCAGGCTCTGCTAGGGCCTGTTTACCTAGGTCATTCCTCTTAGAAAACTATTCAAGATGCTGAGGGCACTTCCTTTGGGAATCCTGCAGAGATCTTGGTATTTTCCAGCAGTAATTGAGAGCACAAAAAAGTGTGCTTTCTTTCAAAAGCTATCAAATGCAGTATTTTAAGTTACTAAAACTCAAAAATGTCTGTATTTTCAATGACACATTTTATGTTACAAATGGTGGTTGTGATGGCAAAAGAGTGACAGCATCAGTCTCCACCCCATTCTGAATGTGGACAGTCTCAGCTCGCCTTTAGGTCTATCGGATAGATCTCTTTCTAGGGAAGGTCTTGTAAAAACACGAGTTTCCCCTGCTTGCAGCTGTAGGTACATACTAGAACAAAGTACTGTGAGTTCAGAGGACAGTGAGTGAGATGGGTTGTGTGCTTCTGTTCCACTGTTCAGTTGCTAAAATCTCAATCTTCTCATCGAACAAAATGTATGTCATAAAACTAATTTAATACAGAATACATTAATTGAGGTACTGATGTAAGCACATTCCTTCTGAGTCTTTTTTTTCATTCTTCAAAATACATTCTATGTAAAACTGTATCAATTAAGGCCATGTGAAAACTGTGATGAAAAAATAAGATACCTGGTGTTTCATTTTATCATCAGTTGAAATTTTATGAAGAACACCAACTAGTATCCATACTCTATTAGACCATTTATTCTTTTGCTTTGATCTCCCTCTAGTGTTCAACAAAATAGGGTTAGCCGGATATTGATGATGGATTACAGCTATCTGGCTCCTCATGTCTGCCCAAGAAAATATATTAACTTTATGTAGCCTAATTTTAATTTTGTGAACTGGCA
Organism: Mesitornis unicolor; assembly: GCF_000695765.1. Lineage (NCBI taxonomy): Eukaryota > Metazoa > Chordata > Aves > Mesitornithiformes > Mesitornithidae > Mesitornis > Mesitornis unicolor. Next base: position 10,539 of record NW_010191759.1, on the reverse strand, counting down.
TCAGACCTAGGTACATGATTGCTGTATGAGAGTGTTCACTGCCTTTTGTCTTGGAGATTTATAGATTTGTTGAATCAGAATAATGGATATATTTCCCATATGATTTCTGTGTCTAGTACTTTCTTAGAACTAACTTTACACTGATAGACATAGAGACAGTACTTTTTGGAAAAAAAAATAGCAAAGAGACAAAACAGAAGTCTGTAAGTATACAAGCTAAATATAGAAAAAATACTTTTGTATCTAAAGCCACACATTTGCGCCAACTGGACTAATTACTACCAAAATGTTACTCACACAATTATAACTGTGGCTTTCCTATAATGAGCATTTCTAGAGTGAAATTAGGCTGCAAATCATACTTGCTGAAATTTTAAATATTAGATATGTATGTACACATTGAAAAGAATTCTAAATTTTTTCCTGACTTTGGAAACTATGTAAAAACGATTTTCTGACTGGATCAGAAACTAGACAGACTGGTGATCTTGCAGAGAATACAGATGAAGAAAATCTGAAAGATGGGTTTATTTCTTAGGAATACTTCTCTTTCTTTTTGCCATAAGATCAACTTTGAAATGGCAAAATTATGTGTTTGTTTTATGAATAAGGAAAAATGTCACTTTCAGGAAAGATTTCCTCATTCATATTTAAGCTTAGTTATATTCAATATGCCCTGATTTTGTTGCCACCAACAAAAACTGCAGTAAAGCATCTAAGCTCTGCAGAAACTTATTGGCCAGGTTTGTATCTCTCTCTCTGTGATGCTAGTGTAGCTTCATTCAAAACATGCACAGCCCTGGGTATTTCAGCAGAGATACTGAAAGCAAGAAAAGTAAAGATGATTAAGAAAAGATGGACTGAGTTCTCAAAGTACTTAAAAAAAATCTTTGCAGTAGCAGAGGGTAAAATTAATTATTCAGGATATTTATGGAGGAAATGACAAGGGCCATTAAAATAACAGTGAGAAAAAGAAATTAAAGTTGAAACGTCGGGAAATGTTTTCTAAGTGATTAATACCTTGCAGTAGTACAATTTTTCACATACAATTGCTGAAACTGTAAGCTATGCTGTTATCTCCAGTGTCTGGAACTAAAAAAAAATTGCATGAAGTGTTGGAGGTTATGTAAAAATGCTTGTCTTGTCACGAGGGATAAACACATAAACACATGCCCATGAGGTCATTAGTGAAATAACACTCTTCATAGTGAGTGTGTGGACAATTTATTGAAAATGAGCAACCTATAGAGACAAAACCTAGAACTTGTAGAAAGTCAAGGGCTATAAATGCATCAATGCACTAATGACTGGTATTTTGCTTCCTTACTCAGTACTTACACTTTGGAGAGGCCTTCTCAGCAGTGCAGACAGCATGCTGTGTCCTGGGGAGAGGAAACTTTTACAAATCATTTACTACAGAGCTATCAGGGAAGGGAATGAAATTGAGTGATGTTTTCCCCAGTTTTTGCAGCTGGATAGTATATGTGATCATGAGAGTTGATATTTTTGGCTTAGAAACCCATTGAGTCTGCCTCTCCATAAAGCTGCTGTAAAGTTGTGATCCATTAACAAGTGTACTTCTTAGTCTATTGTAAATTGTAACAACATAATCTACCTAAGGAAAAAAAGAAAACAACAAAACTAAACCCCTGCTGCTCCTGATGCAGGCAATTGCTTTGGAAGTGATGTACTTACACCCTTCCATCACATCCTTCACTGTAGTAGATCAGTCTCAATCCATTCAAGTGACTTTATGGAAAGCTACAATGATTCAATGAGCAATTCCTGCTAAATATATGTTTTTTTATTGAGAGTGCAGTAGGCTGATTCATGTTTTTTTTAAAACATTAGTTACTGTACTCCAGACTTAATAGTCTGCTTTTATTACACTATTCTTCTTTGCTTCCAGAATAAATTAATTTTAAGCCTCTTTATAGCTGTAAATTTCTACAAGAATGAAAAATAATAGCAAATTTGAATATAGGACAAATAGTTCTCTAGGATCATTATAAAAATCAATCAAGAGGCCTTCAACTGACATTTCTGAGGCCACTGCTCTGTTCTTATTCTTTCCAGTAAATCATTAAGTTTGCCAGTACTAATAGTGCCATTGTAGAAATATTGTTATCAACAAGCACCAAGGAAATTTTGTGTGCAAAAAAGCATTAACTATTTCTTGAAAGAAAAGGTTTGTGTTTCTGCTCTAAAGAAATCAGCCCTCCTAGCTGTTTTTTTCAGGAGCCACCTATATTTTTCTCTGGCTGTGATTGCTCCAGTAGTTGCAAACAAAGCAATATGTAAAGTAGATGGAACCACTGGAATAATATTTTATATTTTTAAATGACAGAATATGAGGGTATGGATTTACACTGCATTCACTGCTGTTTAAGTGCACTGCCTTGTAAACTCAAGCATGTTATTGAAAAAAAAGGCATGAAAGATACAGGATCTTCTTTCTTGGGAGCTACTTAAAAGCACTATTGTGCTTTCTATCTTGCCACTGAGCTAATATGTTTACATCTCTTTCTACTAACAAGTAAAAATAGTGAAAAGGCAATGATTAAAAATGAATTAAACAGGTGGTTAGTTCTCTATGAAACCTATAGGATGGGGGCAGGGTGAAGAAAACACCTCTTTGAGATTCATCTTTTCAGAGTAATTTTCATGCCCATCAGTCTGGGAGGGAGAAATAATGAATAGAAAAAAAAAAAGTGGGAAGAATCACACCTAAATTCTGCAAGCCTATAAAAATCTGCTTGCATTTGAGGTAGTGACCACAAAAAGCTTTTGATTGCATGTCAGCATCCAGTGCTAGCACTCCTTCTGTTATAGAAGCCAAAATCTCATTGAAAAAGGTATGCTGCCATCCAAACCCACTTCTGGAGAGGTGTGGGAGGTTTATGAAGATACCCCAAAGTAGGTCATCCTCACATGTTTTTTCCATGAATTAGGATGTGGAGCCCCATGGCAATGATGCTGTGGTAGAACAGGTATTTCCATTTCTGCACAGGTATCACACAACAACATGCATATATGTGTGTGTGGTGTCATTTGGATTCTGCTTCTTGTGTAAAAAAGGTAACAAGGGGATAACAAGGACAAATGTTAGTTCAGGTATCTACAACAACATGTCAAATATAGGCATTGACTTTGCCCCAATTTTCCTTGTGGTCATCTTCTTCATGATAGAGTCCTCTGCTATCCTCTGCCTTCCTTTGCTATGTGATGCAGACACAGGATTAAGTATCTAAGAATGCTCTCAGTTAGAGTGCACTGAACCACAGAGTCTTCTCTCAGTTATATTCCTGAAAATCTATAATAATATCAGGTAGATCAATGGAAATACTCAATATTTACACTAGAGTAAGTGAGAACTGAATTTGGTCTCTCTGCAGCAGAGAGAATGCTACAAAGCTGTACCTGGCAGGAGCTGCCTTCCTTGCGTAATTCTCAGTCCAGATCCAGAAGAAGACTCATTGATGATCAGTTAGAAGGTCTCTGAGAGATGTGTGAGCTCTGGCTGATGCAGTGAAAAAAACTGAGATGAAGCAGGCAAAACAGCATCCAACAGATAAGAAACATCTCAGTGGAAACTTTCCTACTGTATAGCTTAACTTCAGGTGGTAAAGATGTAAACCTTACTAAAACTTTATAAAAAAGGTGTCAAAATTTTGCTTTAGAGAAGAATGACTGTAAGATGAAAGAAGTTAGGGAACATTAGAAACATAGCACTTCATTCCACAAATGACATTGCACCTTTCACTACTTTCTCCAAGCAGGCTTTCTGAGTTTTATAAAGATTTAGTAAACCCCCACTTACCTGCTAATGAAACAACTTGTGAGTCACTGAGCTGGTAACTCTGGGAGCAAGACTACTTATAAAGGAAATGCAGCCAACATAGTCTTTGCGTAAAGGAAAGATTGGAACATCTAAATCAATGAGAAAGACAGTTGTCTCATTGGCATAACCTTGAATTAGGGTCACTATAAAATAAATCCTCCACTGTCTCTGAAAACATTTATATGGAAAAAAAAAATGAAAACTGCCCAGTGAAAGGGAGAATACTCTATGCTGCAGCAGGATTACCCTTTCAGCTACTTTTCGTCTTTATAACCTCCTGTACTGATATTTGGCAGACTGTAAATCAAGGATTTTATTCACAAAAAGACCATGGTCTGTATTATAAATAGAGTTTAAACACGCAGGTAGATGGTTGAGATGTTCACTGCCTATCAAGATGATTGCCACTATGTTTGTTTTTCAATCTAAGACCTCTACTAAAGGCACGACTTGTAGCTTAACTGAAAAGTTAATGAGGTAGAGAGAACTCGGCAGCACCGAAGACCAATTATACCAGTCCGGATAAATTTAAATAATTGTTATGAACTGTAATTCAGGTCATGAAGATAAAATCGTACAGAGCTTAAACAATATTTCATTAAAAGGTGGTAGTGCCTATTACTGAAACAAATAGTGGGGAATAGCATAAGTTAGTTTCCTTAGGGAA
>NW_010191759.1:0-6000 GCF_000695765.1 Mesitornis unicolor | reverse complement strand
AAAGACTTCGCATTTGGATCTACTAAATAGCAGTTAAATGGCAACGCCTAAAAGCAGAATCATATTCTTAACAGAATAAACTGAGAAAATTTGTTTGCTTCCAGGGAACCAAACAAAAGAATCATAGAATTATAATCAAAAGCTCAAGACTACTGCAGAAAAGGAACTGATGGTTTAATTCATCTGTGTGCAGAAAGACTGGTGAAAACATAAACACTCTGCAATTAGCAATTTGACAGCTAAGTGAGAGTCATTTGGGTCTCTGGCACATAATAATTGGAGGGGAAAAGGCTTAATGACACATTAAAGGGGAGGGTACCCAAAGAAGAAAAATACTTTAGCAAATGGAAGGTATGTTCATCATATTTGAGTGTCTTTTAGTTTTTCCTACTCTCACTCTCCATCCTCAAGTGCACACTGGTTTCATCTTTGCTTTTTAACTTCCTTTTCTTTAGTCTGGTTGGACCCACTGAGTGCCATTATGATACACAAAGATAATTAATAGTAAATAAGTGCATGGCGTGGAAGAATAGGTCACAATCAAGACAACTAATGTCACAGCAGTGCAAAACAGTTTTTTGCTGTTTGCTTTCACCTGCCTTGTCCATCACTTGAATAACCTATGTCAAATATACCTGGTTGTGGTCCAGCTTCAAGAGCACTCATTCTATATGTCAGGCAGAACCCATCTCCTTCTGAATCCAGGTTCTTGGCACTGCTTTGGATCTGAAGACACTCATTATGAGCCTTGGAAATTAATTGTGGAAGGCCATTACCTCTTCTTGTGCTGTGAATTTCTGCCCTAGACTACGAGTACAAAACACAGCCTGGCAGTGTATTGCAGGCACAAACATTCTGTACTGTAAGGTATAATAAATGACTAATAAGAAAAAAAGTCTGAATTTATGCTTACAATTTATTTTGGTTGTAGAGAAAGTAAACACACTGGAGGCACAGGGGCCTCTTCACTCAGCCTTAGGCAACATATAAGTTTAAATCAATTCTGAATTGAGAATGAAGTAAAGAGTCAGAAATCATAGCAATGTTTAGGGTCATGTACAATATGAAAATTCAATTTTGAGTTTTATTTAAGTCTAGAAAGTTAGAAGGTACTTGCTGTCCACAAGAAAGTGGTATATTGATTTCACTGAATTCTGGTGATTTACCAGGTTATTGAAAAGAATTGGGAACATGATTTGCCCTGTGATCATGTTATCATCTTAAATCTTTTGAGCGGAAGAGCAGAAGGCCCTCAGAGAAGTCTTCTTCAGGTCACATTAGCCTAACGCCCTAGAAAGTGTCTACTAACATTTAAAATATCTGTGTTCAGCTGTAATGTGAATGTTATTCCTACCAGCCTAACAGAGTTGGGGCTGTTGGTGTGCGAGGGACATTGTACCTTTGGTTCTAACTGCAGCTAACAAAACTTTCAGCTTCCAGGAGGTACATTAAGTACAAAGTTGCAGCAGTAAAAAAGCTTGAGCTGCCTTTACTGTACTTTTCACCTGGCTATAGAGTCTTAGCAGAGATGTATGTTGTTATGATTAAACGCATGGTGAATGTTTGAGAAAGCACAATTGTAAGAAATAGGAATTTATTATCAGAGATTTATTCTGGAAGGTACTGCGAGCATTTAGAGAGGGAATCAGAGGTGAAAAATAAAGACGCCCCTCAACAAGCCACCTACCTCAGCACAAAACACTATCATTTTAGACAGATCATTTTTTCCTAACATTAATGCATTAATTTTCCCTTTAGTTTTGTGAAGGGTAGGCATGTAAGGATGGAAGAACATGTCAGAGAGGGGCAAAGAGCTATTCAATGTTTTTTGAATAAAGTATTACTATGTAAAACCAATGTACTGTGATGAATTACAATGAAAAAGTAGCTAGAATTGCATGTCATAATTAAAAAAGATGAATACCTGTTACGACACTGCATAAAATTTATTATTTCTATTTATTGAGCCATGAAATCAGTAGACAATTCTAGCTTGAAGATTGAAAATGCAAAGTAATTAAAGAAGGACATTATCACCTGACAAACTTCTTACACTGTTTTTACCAGTTCTGTGCTTACAAAACTACAGCCAATTTAATAGTCATATTGTGAATGTTTTCATCCCACTGTGTTTCAATTCTGAAGAGCATACCAGGAAATAAACAGTATTTTCACAGCTTGTGAAGAGAGAAAAGATCTAGAAATTGTAACAGTAGAGCTCTGTAAATAGTCCAGGCTTTCAAGGAGGAGCCATGATCAGTAAGCTGCCTAGAAGAGGAGTGCATGAAAACTGGGACCTCAAATAGGCCAAAGAAAACCACAAGTACTATTTGTGCTTACAATTTTTTTCCATCCAGTAGACAGGAAATACATCAACTGTAGTTCATTAGATATATTAAATACTTACTGAAGTCTCAGATTCTGTAGCCATTGCCTTTAGCAAATCAAATAAGCAAATTTAAACTGCCTTCATTGGTAGATTTAGCCTGACATTTGATTCTTAAAAACTTTCTGCTTAAAAACAGACCTGTTAGGTTAGATTTTCATTCCATGCCATTCTCAGCATGCTACGCAAACATGGATCTTTGCAGAAAAGACAACTATTAATCTACTCTTTCATCAGAAAGCAATCAATAATCTTTTGGGGACAGATGGCTAGAGAAGACATTAGCAGGAGAAAAGGCTTTTCTTAAGCAGAAGACAGTCTAAATGTGATTTCTCTGATAAATCAAGAATAAGTGAATATTTGCAATTTATTACTAATAATCCAATACAAAGATGTTAATTGTTCTTTTTCAGTGACTTGACAGATATGGTGTATGACAGAAAATTAAGTTTTAGGGAGTTTCTAGAGGCACACTGATAATGAATTCATCCCTGAAGTGGTGCCATATGGTGAAACAAAGCTCCAGTGAGAAAGGATTCAGCCACCTTTTTCAGATGTTAACACGTTTTATCTTGCACACTGAAATATAGCAAGTGTGATTGTAACAGCTGGTATTAAAATGCCAGTAAAGAATTTTTTTGATGAATTTCAGATAGAGAAGCCAAAGGTGCAACACTGGTGTACTTCCGTCTCCAGCCAACACTTCTTTGCATGGTTTCCAGCACCTCATGGCTGAACAGTGTTGAACATAAATGTATGGTTAAGATGCAAGACCCCTGGGAAGTGAGATTTGTTGTTAATCAAAAATACTTGCAGTAATATCAAAGGTGGTGCTGTTATTTCCTTGCCCTAAGTAGTTGTACCTAGTGTATTGGAGTGAGAGGCAAAGAAGGAGGAGCTGGAAACTTTCCGGCTGGTGTGCCCTTGCTTGATGAGGCATGGAAAAGGACAAAGTCATGAACCAGCAGTTTGTGCTTTGAGGTGGCATGACACCTTCATCAGGAAAGGCTGGAAAGAATAATAAAGGAAGGTGGGATAAGGGAAGGATGGCTATGTGACCATGGTCTCCTCCAGACTACTTTAAAATAGAGACCTAGTCTCCTGATCCTCTTATGTTCCTCTAAGGTTAAGAGCAGTCAACTTCTGGTGTCAGCCTATGTGGAGAGCTATAGCTAATTTTGTCAGCCCAAGTGTCACAAGGATACACTGTTGATCTAAATAGCTTTTCATCTCAGACGCCTCATGTGTGTGTATTAATGTAAATTCTTGCAATAGAACTTTTTTGCCTGCTTGAATTTCTCTAAAAGTAATTGTATATGAAATTGTGTTAAAGCTTACAATAGCATAATTAGGGAGTGCATTAGGCTCTATATGTAAGGGTTAACTGCAGTTACATGGTCTACTTTAATGCTAACATTTGCTGATTTTTTAAATACTTGGATTTGCTATTTTTGTGTGATGTTGCTGCAAGTGTTTTAGGTAACATTGCTATTCAATATGAAAGTTCAGAGAAGTTTTAAAAGGAAAAGCTGGAGTTCCTTTTGCCTTGAGAGATGGTTTTCATGCACATAGTGTAGTGGTTAGGCACCATTGCTCAAATTCTGGTATTCAAGCTGACATTTTTATGGATGTTCAGTACATTCAATCAACAATGTGTCAGAATTCAGTAATCTTGTAAAAAGTACATTAATTTCTTCAAATTGCGAATGAGAAGAGTCAAAAGGAGTATATGTTTCCTGCGTGATTGGTGGTCTAGGATCATGCTCCTTTTTTTCTTTCCTGATTACTGTTTATTTTCCCTGTGTTCTCTCTTTATGAAGCTTTCAGGAGACATTCTAACCAAATAAAGCCTAGAGGAGGCATTTGTTAAGTGTTTCCCACATGATTATCCATTATCAAAATTACTACACAATTATTTTCACCTTCAAAATGCAAGTACTGTGGTGCATAACAACAGCTTCTCAATTAAGATTTATTTCAATTAAGATCTTTATTTCCATTACTCTCTCCCATTTCATTAAATTCCTGAACTTAACTTTTGTTTTTTTCTTACCAGTTTTGCTTTTGGAGTACAACAAAATAATTGATCTTCATGAAGTTTTCAACAAAAGCTATTTTCATTGATACAGTTGCCTTTAAAAAATACACATATCCCTAACTTTATATTGCACTTAGATAAATGACAATATTTGTATGTAGGTCGGGATCATTCTACTTGTTATTCAGTATCATCTGAACTTAAAAACAAAAAAGCCTTCAAAATATACACAATTTAGTTTAGGGTTTGGGTTTTTTTTTTTTGACAGGTCTAATGTTTCAAATTTTAGGAGGAGCTAATACCTGAAAAGGGAAGCATCTAAGATTTTGCATTTTCCTCTTCCAGAACCTCCTGCAAGGTAAGAGTACTTTCCTCTTCTCTTTCTAGCCTTGTTTAAGTATTGCTAAAGCCAGACTATGGCACAAGTCAGGTAGCTTTAGACCTGAAGTCTTCTTTGGGATAGCTTACGTCTCTGATCATTCACTGGCAAAGCTGTGTTTTATGGATTATTTGTAAAACATGCATCACATTAAACACAGCGAAATGATGTTTCACGTAAGGGATTCTGTTGACTGGGTCTTCTAGTTTGCTATTAATAAGCAGAAATTTCATGTTTAGTTAGTGCAGTTAATTTAAAAAAAATCCTTCATTTACTTCCAAATAATTTGAATAGGATTGCCATCAGTGCAAATTGAGAAATTTATTGATTTGAACTTTAATATTAGATTTGACTTTTTATTTATAATTAAAAAAACCAAACTCTAAAGGAACCTGAATGTCTAAATAAAGTTTTATACCTTGGTGCTTTCTCTCTAGTTAGGAGAAGAAATATTAATGCCTTTCACACCAATTAGAGCTAGCAAACTACAATTTGCAAAGGAATAAGGGTAATGGCAGGGATAAGTATTGCTAAAAGACTCTACACTTTCAGGACAGTAGAATAATTTGTTCGTTTATTGAAATTTCTAACTGATGATTGAGAGATTGAGGAGTTACTTCAACTATTTCACGTCTTTCTTGCTCTCAGAAAAATCTCAAGCCCCGGGGCCCTCAGTAGAACTGTCTGAGGGCAAGAGCAGCAGTGTGTCTGCTGTTGGTACTGAGCAGGAGGTGTGAAAGGGGAAAAGTCTAATCCTTTGATAAAGCAGGTTGAAATTGTCCTTTTATTTTTCCTGCTTCCTTTTTCTTTTGTGCAGACGGCAGGTGATGGAGTATGTGAAGACTTCACGTCAGGCTGAGACGGCACCCCTATGATCCTAGGTTTGTAGCTGCAGTTAGCCTGACCACCTGTACTACCTTTTGTTCTATAAAATGCAGATTTATCTTTATGCTGGAAACTTTGACTATAGAGCTAAGCTGAATGGGAGGGATAACATAGGAGAAAGGAATACTGTAATTTAAAATATGAACCTCTTAGCGTTAAAACACTTCTAATGAGGTGATTGGGTAAGTGGAGGAAGATTCACTGGAATGTCAAAGACAGCCCATACGATTTTTATATCACTTAAACCCAAAAAGGCAGACAGCTGAAGATGCTGTTACTGCTGAAATGTGTTCATTTACTTTTTCTAATGAC
>NW_010191758.1:2529-8990 GCF_000695765.1 Mesitornis unicolor | reverse complement strand
CTGTGATTCTGTGATTCTGTGATTTTCAACGAGAATAGTTACTGTTGCACTTTTCCCATATATGCATTAGCAGCAGAGAGCAGAATTTTGCACATTTTGTAAATACACCTGCTTTTACTAGAGCGAACGCCCTATGTATTATCTGTTTCACATGAAGCAAAGTGTTTACATTTAGGATAGCTCTAAAACAATTGTAAATTATAGTACATTATATTGATGTTGCTTTGCATTTGTGTAGGTACTGACCATTACTATTGCAAATAACATGTAAGCTCTTAAAAAAATCCTAAAGAAACTCTTATTCTTCCAGCAATCTTCTTCAATTTACAAAGGTTTTTTCTTTCTCTTTTTTTTGTTGCTGTTTGTTTATTTGTTTGTATTTTTGTCTCTATGAACAGGTAGCGGCCCAATTGTGGATCCAGACCTTTATGGTATATATTTGATTTTCTTTTTCTTTTCTTTTAATGGTAGAAATAAAGGAACACAAATCACTAAAAGATTGAATGTCAGGCTCAGTTAAACTGAAATGGCACATATTATAACACAATTTTAAAATCACTTTGTATTGTTGGTTCTTTTCCTGACATATTTTTTAAGATAAATTAGGGAAATTTTTACTTACACTGCTGCTTTTTATTCAGATTAACATAAATCTACTGCTACTGATGGTTACAGTTGGTACTGTAGGGTGACAACTGTCCGATGTAGCACACAGGCATGAGATTTTGTGAACCTTCCAGAGGCACTTCTTGGAGGAAAGAGAGTTATTTTTCATGATTTCTCCTTATATAACTTATTTCTTCAGGGATGATGCCATACTTGTTTTGCTTCCAAAAATGTACCCCTAAATTCCCCTTAAAAATGTGTTTGGCACAAGTGAGTTTTCCTGTAGTTAATTTTTCTCTGTCCTCTCATTTGTACCTTCTTTTATTCTCTCTTGCATAAGCAGAACATCAACTCTGTGATATCTGAGAGAAGATTTGCTGATACAATGTTCAACTTATTTTTTAGTTGGGCAAAATATTTTAGGCTATGCCCATTGAAAGCCAATGTGCATTATAACAAACTGCAAACTGAAAAACTACTGGCTAGTTTTACATAATAGTTCTGCTATACTTCTGCTGAACATGAAAGTACATCCTAACCAACACATCCAAAACATCCCTTAGCTTCCAGCAGAATCTGGATCATGTTTGGAGTACTTCTATTTGGACAAAATGGCCCATGAATCAAGTTTCCTTAAGCTGATTTAAATGTTATTACTCTGATTCCATGTCATTAAACTTTAGCAAATATGCATTTGAAGCATCAATTTGGCTTTAAGTGCTTAGAAATACTAAAGCATAGCTTTCCCTCCCTCTCTTCCCTTTTTTTTTTGAGGGGGGAGAAGAGGTGATGGTTTGCAGAGTTTCCTACATGTTTTGTGTTATATACATTGTATACATGAAGATTTTTAATCTGAAATGTTTATTAAGATCCTGATGCATGTGTATGAGTACTGTAATTCAGCTGACTGGTAGATTTGGTTAAAATATGTGCTTTGAGTTGCACAAGTGAATCACAGACTGCAAGATCTAATTCTGATGAAAACAATATTCTTTTTTATTTCTGTCTTTTCTTTCTACTTTTTGAAGTTGCTGCCTTTGATCTTTGTTTCAGTGACTTAGTGCTTGCTTTATGCAACACTTTGTAGTCTGGAGTGTTTCCTTAATTATTCCAAATTCACAAGTCCAGTTGGTGAGATGAATAAATAAGGCTAAAAAGTCTAGAAACTGTTATACTTCTTGGGAAAACCACTGCATGGTTGATTAGGCTGGCAGGGCAAGGGTCTTTGCAAGCCAGGGTCTGACCCACTGCCCCCAATGAGGGAGCAGGGCAGGCTGTGGGGGCAGCTGGGGGCAGCCCCAGCCAAGGGCATCAGATACTTATGTGGGGATGCAAAATCCTCCCATGCTTTAGTTGTGATTTACCTCAGATGGTGTAGGAATATATGACTGCATAAATTACTAGACACAAGAGAATCTAGCCCTGAAACAATACAAGTCCCACATAGCATGAGTCAAGAAGCATGACCCTGTCTGTATCAGAACACCACGTGCCTAATCAGAATTTCATAATAAAATGAACAAGAATTCATTGAATTCAGAATTGCAGAAAAAAAGAACTGCAAATAGCTTCAGCTTTTGCCCCCCACTATTTACAGGTAAAATTAAGAGCAAATAAATCCCCTCTTAAAAGTTTGCATTATGGAGACAGAACAGTGAAGGCTTTTAATGTTTGTTTTCTATATTGTTGCTATTATAAAGCTACTGTAAATAAAGTGTTGGTCAAAACTATCTTAGTGAAGACATTGCCAGAAAATTGTAAATGAAGCCAGATCTTATAGCTTGAGATACTTCTTGTAAACTGGGTTCTTCACTGATCAGGAGTCTAGATGCTGCCTGCAGATTAATAAAACTGAAATCTCCCTCTCTGGTGTGACAAAACTTGCATTCACAGTAGCAGATGAACCTTGTAGCAGTAGCACAGAACCTTGTCTCAGTGTCCAGGCTCTTTGTCCAAGCGGGAAATTCAGGTAGGATTTATTTTGCCTGGAGTAAGGATTGCTGCTCTTTTGCCTTTCACTACTATTTTAACCTTGCTGCGTAGGAACCTATAGACATAGGGATGCACTGATGAGTTGGAGAATATAAATTATAAAAGGCCAGGAAATTAAATTTGGTTTCTCATGAAAGCTCTGTAGACTAAATATGTATTTTGACTTGAAAAAATCCTATCCTTCAGCATGTATGATGTAGAGCCAGAATAGACTTTGTGAGTTGATTAGACAACCTGACTGGACCAACTGTAGTACTGGTGGCGGAGGTAGCTGTATTGGTTCATGCACTAAAAAATATGCAACCTGCTGAGTGCTTTGCAGAAAGTGTTTGTGCATGCATGAAGATCAAAAGGCTGATGCAACTTGTTGCTAGTATTGCCAGCTGAGGTCTCCAAAACAGCTTTGGGAGCTGAAGAAGATAAAGGCCCTCCCGCCCCTTGCCTAGTAGCAGCTCTGAGGTTGGAAGAGTTCCTGCCTCTGTGATTTGTGAGCTATGCCTCTGAATTTTGCTTTTTGCTTTTTCACATTCACAATCACAATTTTATCTGTAGATTTATGGCACTGATTTTATTCAAAATATATAAATAAATACACAATTAATTGCAAATTTAAATTAGAGTGCTGGAGCTGCATTTGCAATAAATGCACTTATTGCCCTTGATTGCACACATTACAGTCATACAATTGAAACATTATGTATATTTCTATATGCAATCATAAGAAGTATTAATTTTTTTATTTTAATGCATGTCTCTCTAAGTTCATACATGTACTATTTAATTTTGTTATCTCATTTGAATAATTTTGACAGAAAATCATGGACTGTATATATATATATATGTGTTTCATTTAAAAATAATTATAAATAATTAAGCCATATTCATTCTTTGAATGGAATTGCTTTAGATTCACCCCTGCAGACCTATAAGTAGCAGTTTTGATAAATCAAATTCCTTCAGACCATCTCAGGCACTTAACTTTTTAAAAGTTTACCTATATGACAATTTAGCATGTTAGACTGTAGCCTCTATGCACACAACTGCATTTTTCATTATTTTTTAACCTAAGAAAACCAACTATTTCACATTTGATATCAATAAACTAGATAAAAGGTTATCTGCCAAGTTCTTCGCAGATAAACAAAAAGTCCCTAAGCTAATTTCTAAGTCAATCCTATATTTGGCTGAATACATGGCTAGAGAAGTTTATTGTAGAAGGCAGTCTTCAATTTCTAATGGGAAATCAGAAGCACATAAAAATAGCTTTATGGATAGAGTTTTTATTTAACTCTAGTTTCTCTAACAGAAATATATAGCGTGATGTAGATTCCTTCTCTGTAAAGCTGAATAGAGAAGCAGCTTCTTTTTTCAAGTCTGCCAGTCAGAACAGATTTGTTCAAAATTATCTGCCACAGGGATCCCCTCAAATGTATCAGGTACAACGGAAATAATGTATAATTTTATAATTGCTCAGAATTCTGATAAGTGTTACTGTCATTATGGTATTGCAAAGCTGAAATAATAAAGACAGCCTTTTCCCCTCCAAGGTTATGAAATTATAAGAGCATCCTTTTTTCCCTTTCCTAAGAGTATGAAACCACACCTAATGATCTCGGAGACACTACAAATAATAGTAATCAAATCACTTCTGCAGATGTTTCCAACAAAGAGAATGAAGGTGGTATCGCTGTAAGTATATACATTGTTTCCTGATCTGTAATCTTGGCAGATTTTTTTGACTATACAACTAATGAAACTGCAAAGATTCTAATGAGACCCTAAGCCACCAGAACACCAGAGCTACTGTGTGGTGATCAAAATCAAGAGGAAAAGAAGCAATGCACCCCCCCCCCTCTTCTCTCACCCCATTTTTTGAGAGTGGATCAGTTTTAATTTCAAGTAAAGTTGCTAATTTGTTTTATGCTTCTCTGAACAACTAACTGTAATTTGTTAGCCCAGAACTGGACGCAATACTCTAGGTGGGGTCTCCCGAGAGTGGAGTAGGAGGGGAGAATCACCTCCATTGACCTACTAGCCATGCTGCTTCTGATGCAGACTAGGATACGGTTGGCTTTTTGGGCTGCAAGCACACATTGCTGGCTCATGTCCAATTTTTCATCCAACAGGATCCACAAGTCCTTCTCTGCAGGACTGCTCTCAATCCATTCATCCCCCAGTCTGTATTGATATTAGGGACTGCCCTAACCCAGGTGCAGAACCTTGCACTTGGCCTTGTTGAACTTCATAAGACTGGGTTAACCTGAATGTATGCTGAATATGTTTGATGATGGTTAAAGAGAAAAAATCAGATCTGTTTGTGTCCTCTTTTTTAGGTGTATGTTATGGTGGGAAGTGCAGCACTGGTGTTCACTGGCTTGGTAATAATGCTCATTATTCTGAAGTTTGGAAGACACTCTAAGTTTGGGATGAAAGGTATGCAGGGTCATTTCTATATCTCCTGTAAATGCTGTGGGTTGCACAAGTTTATACCATAGGTATCTTCACCAAGAACAGTCAAGATAACTAGAGAAATTGCCATTACATCTTGTGTTTCATTTATTTGTCAGGTAAGTAAGAGCAGAGACAGATGTAGATAGGAATATATAATTTTGATTTGAATGTTCTACTTCTCTGTTTTTTCTTATCACAGATCCCATTTCTTTCTCTTCAACTGCATAGCCCCATGGGACACTTCTTGCAATAAAATATCACTTGAGTCACTGTAGGGAAGTAGAAGATAAGAAATTAAATTTATTCTGATAAGAGTTTGATTATAAATATTTGGCGACAATCTATGCTGTATGCAAGAGATACTTCAGACAATACTTTAAATGCTGCCTTGAGGTGATAGATTGTAATGGGTCTGGCTGGGATGGAGTTAACTTTCCCTGTAGCAGTCCTCATAATGCTGTGTTTTGTATTTGTAGCTGGAAAGGTGTTGATAGCACACTAGTGTTTTAGCTACTGCTGAGCAGTGCTGGTGCAGCATCAAGGCTGTCTCTCCATTCCCCCGCCAAAGGACAGTAGGCTAGGGGTGGGCAAGAGGTTGGGAGGGGTCATAGCCAGGACAGCTGACCCAAACTGACAAAAGGATTATTCCATACCGTATGATGTTGTGCTCAGCAATAAAAGCCATGAGAAAGGAGGAGGAAGGATAATCAGAGATGAAGTATTATGAACCGACTGCAATCCTCATTCCCCATCCCCCTGCACTGCTCATGGGCTGGGGAGGGAGGGCATAGAAGATTCATGAGTGAAGTTGAGCCTGGGAAGAAAGGGGGCTGGGGGGAAGTTATTTTTAATTTTGCTTTTATTTCTCACTCTCCTATTCTGTTATTAATTGGCAGTAAATTAAAATAATCTTCCCTAAGTTGAGTTGAGCGGCTTGGTGGGCACCTGGCAGCTAGCTAACATTAACCCACCACAGTTTATTCTCGAGCTTGAGGAATTCAAGGTGAGGTAATTGGGTGAGGCAACGGGCAAAACATGGACTGGACATTGCCAGAGAGTGGAATTATTTTGGGGAGTTATTGTAATTGTGGTGAAGGGACAAGGAGTGGAGTGTATATAAATTGTCCACTTTTGTTGGTGTTGCAATTATGTTCTTCTGATTTTGGTGTGAGAAATTATTTTTATTGATGTAAGTGAAGTTTGTGAAGATTGTGTGATAATGTATATTTTAATGATAATTTTAAAATATGTGTTTCACAGAAGCCATCCCTGCAGCCTCCTCCGCTACCAAAACCTTGCCGTTTAAACCAAATACATAGATTCAATGGCAAGAGGGGAATGTGCATTTGCAGTGCATCCTGCCACACTGGTGCTTTCTCATGAATACATTTTCTTGAGCCTGTGTGTGTCTT
>NW_010191758.1:0-2517 GCF_000695765.1 Mesitornis unicolor | reverse complement strand
AGAGTGGCAAGTACTCAAGTTCCTGTGGAAGGGGAACTGTCAGCTGTTTGTTTATTTATTTATTTATTTTATTTACAGCCAGATGGAGGTACAGCTAACATATAGGTACTTGTAACAACTCCAGTATAGTATTATTGTACTAATCTCATCAGTCTGTGTCTAGAGATGGTGGAATTGTGTTTAAAAAAAACAATGGCCTCCCCCCCACAACCCAAAAGAAAAACACCCCCCTCTTCCCTTGTCATCTTGATTAGAGGCCCAGAAGGTTCTTTTCTGTGTGTTAAAGGAGATGAGCTTTTGATCTTAAGATGTGTAGTTGAGGATCTGCGGAGAGAGTGGTAAGTTATTTTTGGTAGGTTCCTGTTAACCTTATGTCCTTCCTCTTACTTGTGTTTATTATATAGTACCACAGAAGTTTTTTTCCCCAGTTGTATATTTTGATGATTCTGACTTGTTCTTCACAGTGCTCTTTTCAGAGATATCTACTGTATAGTTGGTATTTATATATTCTGTGTAGAAGAGAGTTCCTAGAACAGATGATATTTGAACAGAGTAGAAATGTAGATAGTACAGATTAGCTCACTAGGATGGTAACCTCCTTTTCTCTCACCTCCTTTTGATATGACACAGTCTCTGGTCTTTGGGGTAACATTAAAAGAGGACAGGCATTGTGAAATGTCCTGAAAAACAACATGGAGCCTGTGAGATAGAGCTGGAAAGTTTTGTCCAAAGACTAGAAAAAACTGTCTAGAACTGAACAACAGCTCAGTCAGTGGAAATGTTCTTTGTGGCTGAAGCTTTCTGAATTGCATTTAAAGACCTGAAGGAAATGAAGCTAAATGAGAGCAATGATAGGAACTGTCTGATGTTTGGGCTTTAAAGCTAAATGCTTGTTAGGTTTTTCAGAAGTATTACAGATTTCAAGACAGCATTGTTAGAAGAACTTGGAAGTAAACTCTGTCCTGAGGGAGAATGAATAAAACTGTATTTTGCTTGGTAACATAATAAGTTACCTTCTGGCTAGCTTGTTAAATGGTTGCTTTTCAGTATCTTCAATTAGAACGTCTCTCAGAAAAATAACGGTCTTGCATTATCAGTAAGCTTGACTTCAGTAGTTTTCTGTCGTGAAATTGGCCATATAGATCATATTAGAGTAAGGATGCATTTTTGAGGGAATAATTAGCTGAAATTATGAAAAGGCAGCAACTGCATCTATGGAGGTTTTTTTTCCCTGTTAATTTGACCAGTGATGGTTAGCAAAAGCAGTAAAATTACTTCATTGTTTGGGTAAACTCCTCTAAACAATTATCACTGGCATGGTATGCGTGCTAATGGTGAAATGTCACTGTGAGCTACAAATAACCCCTGAATGTTTCATCAGAAAGGAATGATGTTCAGTAGTCCCTGAAATGAACCTCAAACTTCTCCAAAGTTTACAGTCATGTGAGCTTTGCAGTATGGGTCTATCTATAATTATCCATAATCCAAAGTCCCAGAAACACTTTCACAATTTATCATCATCAGTATTATTGAATTTATTTTAAAGCAATATTTAAAGACCTGAGATTAGAACACCATATTGATATGTAATACTCAGACTGATAATAAAAAATGCCTGCTCTGAAGGGCTGTCATCATAAGCATATAATAAGAAATAATGAATGAAGATAAACAACCCAGGATATTTGAGCATGAGGAAATTAAAGAGAAATTTTTACAGTCAGTATTGTTCAGTATAATACATTTAAAATGTGTATCTTGGAAATTCTGGATAAAAAGATCAAGCCAGCTACCTGTGAATCTATGAATGGTTTTCTACTCCTCAGCTTTCATGTGGGACCCCTTCAGGAACTGGAAGGCTGCAATAAGGTCCCCTGGAGCCTTCTCTTCTCCAGGCTGAACAGACCCAACTCTCTCAGCCGGTCCTCATAGGAGAGGTGCTCCAACCCTCTGATCATCTTCGTGGTCCTCCTCTGGACACACTCCAACAGCTCAATGTTCTTCTTATATTGGGGGCCCCAGAACTGGATGCAGTACTCCAGGTGGAGTCTCACGAGAGCAGAGTAGAGGGGCAGAATCACCTCCCTCACCCTACTGGTCACACTTCTTTTGACGCAGCCCAGGATGCGGTTGGCCTTCTGGGCTGCAAGCACACATTGCTGGCTCATGTTGAGTTTTTCAACAACCGACACCCCAAGTCCTACTCCTCGGGACTACTCTTGAGCCATTCTCTGCCTGCCCTGTATTTGTGCCTGGGATTGCCCCTACCCAGGTGCAGGACCTTGCACTTGGTCTTGTTGCTTGTTGCCCTTCATGAGGTGGGCATGGCCCCCCCTCCCCAGCCTGTCCAGGTCCCTCTGGATGGCATCCCTTCCTTCCAGTGTGTCAAATGCACCACCCAGCTTGGAGTCACCTGCAAACTTGCTGAGGGTGCACTCGATCCCACTGTCCATGTCGCTGACAAAGATGTTGACCAGTACCGATCCCAATACCGATCCCTGGGGGACATCACTCATC